>NC_092054.1:124874672-124925560 GCF_003086295.3 Arachis hypogaea | reverse complement strand
TGCTCCGAGCGCTCCGTTTGCGGCCACGCGTTCACCGCGGAGAGCTCTACAAAACCCATACAACTAATCTTGAGGTAAGCCACGTGTTTCTGTTCGAAATTCCAGCCCTTATTTTCGAGTTTCATGGGTAAAATGTTGAGATTTTGGGTTCTTTGATGTTATAGGACCCAACTCTCTTGAAGGAGAAGGTTAATGTTGTCTCCTTGGACCTTGGGTGTGGTAAGATTCTCAACCCTAGTGTGATTTTGTTGTTCTATGACGTTTGGGTTTTGAGATGTTGTGTATGGGTATGATGGTTGTGGCTTAGGTTGTGTATATGTGAATATTGGAGCTTGATTGGTGACTTTGAAAAGCTTGGAAAGGGTTTGGTGGTGAAAAATCTGTTCTTGGAGGTGTTGAGGCCTTGAGAGCTTGTGGATAAGTGGTTTGGAAGTGCTCCGGGGGAGCTTGGGAAAATCGGCTAAGGTATGGTTTCGGTTTCCCGTATCTAATATGTAATGTGGTAGGAAATACTTAGGCTAGAGGACTAAGATAGGCATTGAATTGTTGATGTTGTTGAATGATTGAGATATATGATGTGGTCATATATGTGATGATGATTATTAAGGCCTTAGTGGTATGATGTATGAGAAATATGCATGTTGTGATATATACTTGATGATTGGTTATGGTTGAATTGTGGGTTGAACCATGTTGATGGTGAGTATGATGTTGATTGTGTACAATAATAATTTACTGGAATTGGTGTTGTTGAGAATTGGCATGAGGAATAGTATATGATATGTCAATGTGTTTGAGTTTGAGCCACTTGGGTGAAGTGGGGTAAAATGATGAGATAGTGATTTTGGTAATTTGTGGTAATGTGTGTCAATGTGTGAGTTGAGGAGGCTTGATGTTGAATTTGATATATTTTGATTGATTTCAAAGAAAAGGGATGAACCTAGCATGTTTTGATTGGTTTTGAAAAGAGTTGGAAATGGCTTGTTTTGAAATTGGCACTTTGTGGTTTTGTATGAAAATATGGTTTTTGGGCACACTTTGGCGGGACATAACTTGGACTACGGATCTCCGTTTTGTACCAAATCTGTTTAGAAATGAAATTGGATCCGGGATGTCCATGCCGTTCAAAGAACGGGTGAAAAACGATTTAAAATGAGGAAGTTATGTCCGTTGGAAGATTGGGGTTTAAATCTGTGAATTCTGCAGCTTTTAACTTAGAAAATTTTTAGCAGAATGACCCCTTGCGCGTGGGCGCACCTGGCGCGTACGCGCCGATCTTCCAGAAAGCGCCATCCACGCGTGCGCGTGATGTGCGCGGGCGCGCCGATTGTGCTGCACCCAATGCCCAGCCATTTTCCAGAGAGTTATGCCAGAACTGTGCCAGTGTTGTGCTTGGGGCACGAGAACACCCACGCGTACGCGTGGTTGGCGCGTGCGCGTCGATTGGCAAATCTTTAATCCACGCGTTAGCGTGCATGACGCTTGCGCGTCGATGAGTTTTTGAGGCCATCCACGCGTGCGCGTGGAGTGCACGTACGCGTGGCCCTGTTTTCATCCCAAAGTTGATTTTTGAGTTTTAAAAGCCAAATCTCATACTTCTAAGCCTCCGATCTCACCATTTATGTCTTAAATCATTATGACATGCCTAGCTATTAAAAAGGGGCTAGTGAATGAGGTAACTTGCGAGTGAAGCAAGGGAAAAATGAATGATCAATGAGGATCAAGATGATTATGTGAGATGCGGAGGATGGTGGTGGAAGTGCTTGTTAAGCCATGGGCCGAAAGGCTATAATTGCTAATGAAACGGCTGGTTATGGATTTAACCGTGAGCCGGAAAGGCTGTGTATAATATGAATATTGGCTGGTTCTGGACTGAACCGTGAGCCGGATGGCTGATATGGATGTTGATCCATGGATGAGAATTCATGCATGCTTATGCTGAATTATTGATAATTGAGATTTGCACTTCCACTATCAGAGGCACGAGATCCCTGGGAGGAAGCAGTGGCTAGCCACCACGTGCTCCAGGTGGAGGCTCGAGACTCTGTTGACCCTATGTCGTAAGTGTGGCCGGGCACTGTGAAAGACCCGGATGAGCTCGCCCCCGAAATATTCACCAGTGAGGGTGATGGATATGGATCATGTTTATGATCAAGTTTATAACGAGTATAACTCGAGTTGGGGATGCGCGACAGAGGGACAGTCCAATGGTTAGCTACCAGGACTTGTCGGGTTGGCTCTATAACCGACAGATGATATCATCAGCCACTAGGGACAGGCATTCATCATATGCATACTATGTGAATTGTTTGAGATTGCCTATTTGACTGCATATTACTTGCTAATTGTCTAAATGTCTTAACTGCTCCTATTTGTATATTCTTTGTCTGATATAACTGTGTTTGCTATAATATACTCCTGCTGGTGGTTGGGAGGTTTGAAGGAATTGGAAAGGGAAGTATTAGTTAGACTGAAGAATCTTTAGTCAGATACCCTTATATGGTTTAGCTTGTTTATAAGCTTTGATATTATCTGGAGGAAGTTCTAGGATTGCCTTTGGCTTTCCTCTATTATTATGTATTATATATGTGGAAGCTGTTATCGTGCTGGGGACCTCTGGTTCTCACCCATGCGGATTTTGTGGTTTTCAGATGCAGGACGCGAGGCTTCTCGTTGAGGCATGCTGGAGACTTCTGGATTAGCGAAGATCCTTTGTTCTTGGGACTCTGTTTTGGTTTATATATCTTGTTTAGATACTTTTATCTCCATTAAATAATACAAACTGTGATGACTCCTTCTAGAGGGGATTTTGGAGAATAGGTTGTATGTATTTGTATCCCTTTGGGTTTCCTTTGGGGTTTCCTTATTTTATTATATGTATATATTATTATGCTCGGACCGGTTATCTTCGCAGCCGGATTTTGAGTCTTGATATTCCCGTTTTTGACACTCTTTATATATATGATCTTACGTTAGCTTATCCTTTGCTCGTTACGTTATCGATCGGAGTGTTGCGCGTTCGAGTTACGGTTTTTGTTTACCCCTTTTTCTACAAAGGCTCCTAGTTATAATCAATTATTCATACTACTATACGTACTAAATTTTTGTTTTAGAGGTCGTAATACCTTGCCATCTCTGAATTATGACTTAAGCATAAGACTCTGTATGGTAGGGTGTTACAGAGTCTAGAGTCAAGTTTTAAGTTTGGTGTCAATTTCATCCTTTTTAATTTTCTAAAAATTATTTTCGAAAATTCCATGCATTGCATTCTTCATGATCTTCAAGTTGTTCTTGGCCAGTCTTCTTGTTTGATCTTCATATTTTCTTGTTTTGTGTCTTTTCTTGTTTTCATATGCATTTTCAATTTGTTAGTGTCTAAAGTTTAGAAATTTCTATGTTTGGTGTCTTGCATTTTTTTCTTTTCTTGAAAATTTTCAAAAATAAGTCTTGATATTCATCTTGATCTTCAAAGTGTTCTTGGTGTTCATCTTAACATTCATAGTGTTCTTGCATGCATTAGGTGTTTTGATTCATAATTTTCATGATTTGTTTCAATTTTGTGTTTTTCTCTTTCATCATTAAAAATTCAAAAATCAAAAAAATATCTTTCCCTTATTTCACTCATAAATTTCGAAAATTTGAGTTGATTTTTTCAAATTTTTTTAAAATCTAGTTGTTTTTGTGAGTCAAATCAAATTTTCAATTTAAAAATCTTATCTTTTTCAAATCTTTTTCAAAAATCAAATCTTTTTCATTTTTCTTTCATAATTTTCGAAAATTCCAAAATGATTTTCAAAATTTTTTTCTTATTTTTATTTCATATTTTCGAATTTAATACAACATTTAATATGATTGATTCAAAAATATTAAGTTGTTACTTGCCTATTAAGAAAGGTTCAATCTTTAAATTTTAAAACCATATCTTTTTGTTTCTTGTTAGTCAAGTAATCAACTTTAGTTTTCAAATTTTAAATCTTTTCAATTCCTTATCATATCTTTTTTTAATTGACTTTCAAATCTTTTTCAATCAATCTTATCTTTTTGTTTCAATCATATCTTTTTCAATTTCAATCATATCTTTTTCAAAAACAAATTTCAAATCTTTTTCAATCAATCACATCTTTTTGTTTCAATCATATCTTTTTCAAAACTGCCCAACTAACTCTCTACCTTTAATTTTCGAAAATTCCTTCCCTCTTTTTCAAAATTTCATTTTAATTAACTAATTGTTTTAATTTTAATTTAATTTCAATTTTAATTTTCGAATTTTAAATTTAATTTTAAAATATTTTTATTTTATCTTGTTTAATTTTTGAATTTCTTTCTCATCTCTAATCTCCTTCTATTTATTTATTCATCTACTAACACTTCTCTTCCACCCAAAATTCGAACCCCATCTCCCTCTCTGAGTTCGAGTTTTTCCTCTTCTCTTTCTTATATTCTTCTCTTCTTCTACTCACATAAAGGAACCTCTCTACTGTGACAAAGAAGATCCCTATTATTTTCTATTCTCTTCTTTTTCATAAGAGCAGGAACAAGAACAAGAACATTCTTGTTGAAGCTGATCCTGAACCTGAAAAGACTCTGAAGAGGAAGCTAAGGGAAGCTAAAGCACAACTCTCTGGAGAAAATCTAACAGAAATTTTCGAAAAAGAAGAAGATATGGCCGAAAATAATAACAATGCAAGGAGGATGCTTGGTGACTTTACTGCGCCTAATTCTAATTTACATGGAAGAAGCATCTCAATCCCTGCCATTGGAGCAAACAATTTTGAGCTTAAACCTCAATTAGTTTCTCTGATGCAACAGAACTGCAAGTTTCATGGACTTCATCCGAAGATTCTTTTCAGTTCTTAACTGAATTCTTGCAAATCTGTGATACTGTTAAGACCAACGGGGTTGATCCCGAGGTCTACAGGCTTGTGTTTTTCCCGTTTGCTGTAAGAGACAGAGCTAGAATATGGTTGGACTCTCAACCTAAAGATAGTCTGAACTCTTGGGATAAGCTAGTCACGGCTTTCTTAGCCAAGTTTTTTCCTCCTCAAAAGCTTAGTAAGCTTAGAGTGAACGTTCAAACCTTCAGACAGAAAGAAGGTGAATCCCTCTATGAAGCTTGGGAGAGATATAAGCAACTGACCAAAAAGTTCCCCTCTGACATGCTTTCAGAATGGGCCATTCTGGATATATTCTATGATGGTCTATCTGAACTATCAAAGATGTCATTGGACCATTCTGCAAGTGGATCCATTCATCTAAAGAAAACGCCTGCAGAAGCTCAAGAACTCATTGACATGGTTGCTAATAACCAGTTCATGTACACTTCTGAGAGGAATCCTGTAAGTAATGGGACGCCTCAGAAGAAGGGAGTTCTTGAAATTAATACTCTGAATACCATATTGGCTCAGAATAAAATATTGACTCAGCAAGTCAATATGATTTTTCAGAGTCTAAATGGAATGCAAGCTGCATCCAACAGTACTCAAGAGGCATCTTCTGAAGAAGAAGCTTATGATCCTGAGAACCCTGCAATAGCAGAGGTGAATTACATGGGTGAACCCTATAGAAACACCTATAATCCCTCATGGAAAAATCACCCAAATCTCTAATGGAAGGATCAACAAAAGCCTCAACAAGGCTTTAATAATGGTAGAAGAAACAGGTTTAGCAATAGCAAGCCTTTTCCATCATCCACTCAGCAAAAGACAGAGAGTCCTGAGCAGACCCCATCTAGCTTAGCAAACATAGTCTCTGATCTATCTAAGGCCACTCTAAGTTTCATGAATGAAACGAGGTCCTCCATTAGAAATCTGGAGGCACAAGTGGGCCAGCTAAGTAAAAGGGTCACTGAAACCCCTCCTAGTACTCTCCCAAGCAATACAAAAGAAAACCCAAAAGGAGAGTTCAAGGCCATTGAATTGACCATCATGGCCGAACCTACGAGGGAGGGAGAGGACGTGAACCCAGTGAGGAAGACCTCCTGGGACGTCCAGAGATCAATAAGGAGTTTCCCTCTGAGGAACCAAAGGACTCTGAGGCTCATCTGGAGACCATAGAGATTCCATTAAACCTCCTTATGCCATTCATGAGCTCTGATGAATATTCTTCTTCTGAAGAGAATGAGGATGTTACTGAAGAGCAAGTTGCCAAGTATCTTGGTGCAATCATGAAGCTGAATGCCAAATTATTTGGTAATGAGACTTGGGAAGATGAACCTCCCTTGCTCACCAATGAACTGAGTGATCTGAATCAACTGAGATTGCCTCAGAAGAAACAGGATCCTGGAAAGTTCTTAATACCTTGTACCATAGGCACCATGACCTTTGAGAAGGCTCTATGTGACCTTGGGTCAGGGATAAATCTCATGCCACTCTCTGTAATGGAGAAACTGGGAATCTTTGAGGTGCAAGCTGCCAGAATCTCATTAGAGATGGCAGACAACTCAAGAAAACAGGCTTATGGACTAGTAGAGGACGTGTTAGTAAAGGTTGAAGGCCTTTACATCCCTGCTGATTTCATAATCCTAGACACTAGGAAGGATGAGGATGAATCCATCATCCTTGGAAGACCCTTCCTAGCCACAGCAAGAGCTGTGATTGATGTGGACAGAGGAGAGTTGGTCCTTCAACTGAAAGAGGACAACTTTGTGTTTGAAACTCAAGGATCTCCTTCTGTAACCATGGAGAGGAAGCATGAAAAGCTTCTCTCACTGCAGAGTCAACCAAAGCCACCACAGTCAAACTCTAAGTTTGGTGTTGGGAGGCCATAACCAAACTCTAAGTTTGGTGTTGAACCCCCACAACCAAACTCTAAGTTTGGTGTTGGGAGGTCCCAACCTTGCTCTGATTATCTGTGAGGCTCTATGAGAGCTCACTGTCAAGCTATTGACATTAAAGAAGCGCTTGTTGGGAGGCAACCCAATGTTATTTAATCATTTTTATTTTATTTTCTCTTTGTTATTTCATGTTTTATTAGGTTGATGGTCATGTGGAGTCACAAAAACTACTGAAAAATCGAAAACAGAATGAAAAACAGCATTGAAAATAGCACACCCTGGAGGAAGGGCTTACTGGCGTTTAAACGCCAGTATGGAGCATCTGGCTGGCGTTTAACGCCAAAACAGAGCATGAAACTGGCGTTAAACGCCAGAAATAAGCAGCAGTCTGGCGTTTAAACGCCAGGATTGCACCCAGAGGAAAGCTGGCGTTAAACGCCAGAAACAAGCATCAGACTGGCGTTTAACGCTAGAAACATGCACCATACTGGCGTTCAACGCCAGAAACATGCTATAGACTGGCGTTGAACGTCCAAAACAAGCAAGGAAGTGGCGTTTAACGCCAGAAACATGCTGCAGTCTGGCGTTAAACACCAGGATTCCATATATATGGCGTTTTACATGCCTAATTGGAGCAGGGATGTTAAGTCCTTGACCTCACTTGATCTGTGGATCCCACATGATCCCCACCTACTTCTTCTCTCCTCTTCACACCTTTCCATAACTCTCTTCCTCAATTAACCTCCACCAATCACCTCCATTACTCCTCCAAAACCATCATACAACCCAACTACACCCACCCACTTACATTCAAACCATCACTCCTTCCTTTTCACACATCATAACCACTTAAACCCCCTTGACCGAACCATTCACATACCTCCATCTCTTCTATTTTCTTCTTCTTCTACTCACTTCTTTCTTCTTTTGCTCGGGGATGAGCAAACCTTCTAAGTTTGGTGTGGTAAAAGCATTGCTTTTTGTTTTTCCATAACCATCTAGGGCACCTAAGGCCAGAGACATTCTCATTGAAGAGGACAAGCCCATCACTAAGAAAAGGATGGAGCAAACAAGAGATCATGGACCTCAACAAGAGCATGAGAAAATCCCCCACCAAGAAATCCCTGAGATGCCTCAAGGGATGCACTTTCCTCCACAAAACTATTGGGAGCAAATCAACACCTCCCTAGGAGAATTAAGTTCCAACATGGGACAACTAAGGGTGGAACACCAAGAGCACTCCATCATCCTCCATGAAATTAGAGAAGATCAAAGAGCTATGAGGGAGGAGCAAGAAAGACAAGGAAGAGACATAGAGGAGCTCAAGAGCACCATTGGTTCTTCAAGAAGGGGAAGACGCCACCCTCACTAAGGTGGACTCATTCCTTAATCTCCTTGTTTATTTATTTTTCTGTTTTTCGATTTTTGAGCTTTATGTTTTATTTATGTTTGTGTCTTTACTATAAGATCATTAGTGTCTAAGTGTCTATGCCTTAAAGTTATGAATATGAATCCATCACCTCTCTTAAATGAAAACTGTTTTAATTACAAAAGAACAAGAAGTACATGGTTTCGAATTCATCCTTGAAACTAGTTTAATTATTTTGATGTGGTGACAATACTTTTTGTTTTCTGAATGAATGCTTGAACAGTGCATATGTCTTTTGAAATTGTTGTTTATGAATGTTAAATATATTGGCTCTTGAAGAATAAGGAAAAAGGAGACATGTTATTTGATAATCTGAAAAATCATAAAAATGATTCTTGAAGTAAGAAAAAGCATTGAATACAAAAGCTTGCAAAAAAAATGGCGAAAAAATAGAAAGAAAAAAAAGAAAAAGCAAGCAGAAAAAGCCAAAAGCTCTTTAAACCAAAAGGCAAGAGCAAAGAGCCAATAGCCCTTAAAACTAAAAGGCAAGGGTAATAAAAAGGATCCAAGGCTTTGAGCATCAGTGGATAGGAGGGCCTAAAGGAATAAAATCCTGGCCTAAGAGGCTAAACCAAGCTATCCCTAACCATGTGCTTGTGGCGTAAAGGTGTCAAGTGAAAACTTGAGATTGAGCGGTTAAAGTCAAGGTCCAAAGCAAAAACAGAGTGTGCTTAAGAACCCTGGACACCTCTAATTGGGGACTTTAGCAAAGCTGAGTCACAATCTGAAAAGGTTCACCCAGTTATATGTCTGTGGCATTTATGTATCCGGTGGTAATACTGGAAAACAAAGTGCTTAGGGCCACGGCCAAGACTCATAAAGTAGCTGTGTTCAAGAATCAACATACTGAACTAGGAGAATCAATAACACTATCTGAATTCTAAGTTCCTATAGACGCCAATCATTCTGAACTTCAATGGATAAAGTGAGATGCCAAAACTATTCAAGAGGCAAAAAGCTACTAGTCCCGCTCATTTAATTGGAGCTAAGTTTCATTGATAGTTTGGAATTTATAGTATATTCTCTTCTTTTTATCCTATTTGATTTTCAGTTGCTTGGAGACAAGCAACAATTTAAGTTTGGTGTTGTGATGAGCGGATAATTTATACGCTTTTTGGCATTGTTTTTACATAGTTTTTAGTATGATTTAGTTAGTTTTTAGTATATTTTTATTAGTTTTTAATTAAAATTCAAATTTTTGGACTTTACTATGAGTTTGTGTATTTTTCTGTGATTTCAGGTAATTTCTGGCTGAAATTGAGGGACTTGAGCAAAAATCAGATTCAGAGGTTGAAGAAGGACTGCAGATGCTGTTGGATTCTGACCTCCCTGCACTCAAAGTAGATTTTTTGGAGCTACAGAACTCCAAATGGTGAGCTCTCAAATGCGTTGGAAAGTAGACATCCAGGGCTTTCCAGTAATATATAATAGTTCATACTTTGATTAAGGATAGATGACATAAACAGGCGTTGAACGCCAGTTCCATGCTGCATTCTGGAGTCAAACGCCAGAAACAGGTTGCAAAGTGGAGTTAAACGCCAGAAACAGGTTACAAACTGGCGTTCAACTCCAAGAAGGACCTCTACACGTGTAAAGCTCAATGCTCAGCCCAAGCACACACCAAGTGGGCCCCGGAAGTGGATTTCTGCATCAATTACTCATTTCTGTAAACCTTAGTAACTAGTTTAGTATAAATAGGACTCTTTACTATTATCTAGGGGAGATTTTGATTAGTTTTATGCTATCTTAGACTTTTGTGAGGGCTGGCCATTCGGCCATGCTTCAACCTTCATCACTTATGTATTTTCAACGGTAGAGTTTCTACACACCATAGATTAAGGTGTGGAGCTCTGCTGTTCCTCAAAGATTAATGCAAAGTACTACTGTTTTTCTATTCAATTCAACTTATTCCGCTTCTAAGATATTCATTCGCACTTCAATATGATGGATGTGATGATCATGACAGTTATCATCATTCTCAACTTATGAACGCGTGCTTGACAACCACTTCCGTTCTACCTTAGATTGAATGGATATCTCTTGGATATCTAATACAGGGGACCGAGTCCGAGTTATTAGTGTCTTCGTGGTATAAGGTAGAACCCATGGACGGCCATTCTTGAGAATCCGGAAAGTCTAAACCTTGTCTGTGGTATTCCGAGTAGGATTCAGGGATTGAATGACTATGACGAGCTTCAAACTCGCGAGTGCTGGGCGTAGTGACAGACGCAAAAGGATAGTAAATCCTATTCCAGTATGATCGAGAACCGACAGATGATTAGCCATGCAGTGACAGCGCATTGGACCATTTTCACTGAGAGGACAGGTGGCCATTGACAATAGTGATGCCTAACATACAGCTTGCCATGGAAAGGAGTAGGAAGGATTGGATGAAGACAGCAGAAAAGCAGAGGTTCAGAGGGACGAAAGCATCTCCATACGCTTATCTGAAATTCTCACCAATGAATTACATAAGTACCACTATCCTATTTTATATTTTATTTATCTTTTACTTATCAATTCATAAAATCAGTTGAATTCGCCTGACTGAGATTTACAAGGTGACCATAGCTTGCTTCAAGCCGACAATCTCCGTGGGATCGACCCTTACTCACATAAGGTTTATTACTTGGACGATCCAGTGCACTTGCTGGTTAGTTGTACAAAGTTGTGAAACAGAATTAAGATCATGAACGTGCGTATTGAGTTTTTAGTGACGTTACCAAGGAAGTAATGATCACGATTTCGCACACCAGACGTGTACGCATGACGTGTGCCACGTGCAGAAATCGCAGAAGACGCTGGGGGCGATTTTGGGCTGAGTTTGGACCCAGTTTTCGGCCTAGAAACACAAACTAGAGCCAGGGGACAAGCAGAGACTCAACACACATTCTCATTTGCACAATTTTTAGTTTTAGATTTGAATCTTAGAGAGAAAATACTACTTCCTCTAGGGTTCTTCACATTCATAGTTTTAGAGTTTTATGCTTTTGATTTGGATATTGAGAAGAGTTACTACCTCCGTTGAAGTTTCCATTATTCTAGTTTGTTTCGTTATTCCCTTACTTTTTAATCACCCATTAACCCTGTTCAGATTTACATATGGATATCTTTGATTTTGAAATTTATTAATGCAAAGAACTACTTTTACCTTCAATTAATTTTCTGTTATTATTTTATTTAAATTTCTATGTCTTTTTTTCTTCTCCAATTATCGTTTATGAAAATGGCATTCACGTCAATGGAGTAGACTCCCAACTTGGCTTGGGAGTTGATTAAAAGGAGACCCTTGAGTTGGAATACTCAAGTGTTAATTGGAAATTGGAAGTTGTTGGTTGGCTTTCTAGTCACTAATGTTAATCCTTCCATAGGAGAGGATTAGGACTTGTGAATTGGGGCTGGTTCAGTTACTTGACTTTTCTTTATTCGGTAAGGGATAACTAAGTACAAACAACAACCTATTACCATTACACTTTGGAAAATTCAACAAGGATAGAACTTCCAATTAATCTTCTCCCAGTCAAGGCTTTTTATTTCAAATATATAAAATCTCTTGTTAATTTTGATTGCTTTAATTAATAACTATTTTAAATTCCCGTTCTCCAACTCTAAAAATTCTCAGAAAATTCCTGACCAATAAATTTCACTCTTTTGTCAACTCGTTGGGAGACGACCTGGGAATTCTACTCCCAGTATTTTTATTCTAAATTCGTGACAACCCTTTTTAAATTGATAAGCGAAATTTTTGTCAGTTAAGAACTGTACTTGCAACACTATTCTTATTATAAATTCTTAATTGTTAATTTTTCGCCCGTCATGGCTATTAGAGTAAGATTAGGTGACGTACCTCTAGGGAGGGGTAGGTCCCTTCCCTCTTGTAGTCCGTACTCGGGTGGACCCTTTGTGGTCAGACCCACCTTCTTGGAAGCTTCTGCTAGCTGTCAAGGCTCCACGTGGTAAGGAGGGAAAGGCGTGTTCCCTCCTAGTTCGGGTGGCGTGACCGTCGGGTCGGCCGCTCAGGCTCGGATCCGGATCGCTGACGGGTCGGGCCGAAACAAATATAAAGAAAAGTATTTTTATTGAAAAAAATAAATTGTTTACTTTTTTTAAAGCTAACAATACATTTTTTTAGAAAAAAATAGAAATAAAAGACATCTTTAATATTTAATTTTTTTTAAAAAGTCTATCTAAATATAAAATAGTTATTTTTTAAAAAAATCTCTTAAAAAATAAAAAATAAATATTTTTTTTAAAAGATAATCCAACCTGATCTTAAATTGGTTTAAAATGCTAGTACAAGAGTTAAAAATTGATAGTTATCTATGAAAGTAAAAAAAATGACACCTTTTTTTTTTTTAATGAGATGTTTAAATGATACTTTTATCTATTTTATTTATGAATTATACATTTTTGTATTAAGGTCAAAATAATCTACTCTTTATATATATAATATATATATATATATATATAATTTTTTTATTACTAACATAAAATATATCAACAAATTTAAATTAAATATTTTATAACAAGTTAAAATATGTTATATTAAGCAATAAAATATTTAAAATAAATATATTTATTACAACAATAATAAATACTACAAGAATCACGTCTTTTATTGACGATTATGATACGGGTAAGTAAAATTACCGGCGGTCGTGGCGTCAATAAAAGACTATCAGAGATAAATCTTTATCAACCATCAGTAATATTAAATTAATATTACTTACAGTCAGTCACCGTTGATAAAATAACAAGTAAAAAAATATTTATTTTTAATGTGCTGACAACTAAGCCATTGGTAATAATAACATTAGAAAAATGATAAAATATTAATTCAAATAACATACGCATGCACGCATGCATGCACACAGTTTTTATTCAAGATGAAACTGAATAAATAGTGAATTTACAAGATTATTTAAAACTAAGATAAATCAAAATTCAGATAAATCAAAACAAGAAAAATACATAAATGTCATCAAAACTGAAAATACAAATACACTACATGTAATCATCTGAGATGAAGCCACTGTCGTCATTGTCGACTCCATCCTATAGTCATGGGGTGTTGGTGGCGTTGGTGGTGTTGGTGGCATCGGCGGAGGAGCAGACGATACAGAAGGATATTTATGTAGAGGAAGAGACAGCATAGCTGGCGCACCACTCAGCGAGCTGCTCCCCAGCTTCTTCTGCATGAAAGAGTACATATCCATGACCATATTCTTCTAACTAGTCTAGATTGGACTACTGGTGGACAACAGTCTCCTGGAGGCTCCTGATCTCCCCCTCGTATCTCTGATGAGCATGCCTCCAGCTCTATGTATCTCAACCGATGCTGCTACAGCTCTTGCTCCATGTCCTGCTATAGCTCCCTATTGAGGAGGGTTACTGGCTCCCTGATATCCAAACCTCCGCTAACAGTGGACTCAACATTGAAGAATCGCATAGTAGTCATAGTGGAGTGATGTCCCATGCTATTGACCTTCCCCAATTATAGTTGCCAACTGTCTACGTCCATATCTCACCCTCAGATATGGGTAGGAGCTCAGGGCCCTTGTGCAATCTGAGTCGCATGCTCCTCCTTAACCTTGGATAGTCAAACTCATACTAAAATCAAATAACATTGATGAACACAAAGTTAAATAAATAAACGAATATAATTTCTTGAGATATATTTGGGTTTGTTGAACTTACAAAAGCGTCCTCAGACCGCCTATTGATCCACTTCATATGGTCCTCCTTCCTCACATGCATCCCCTAAAAAGACCTCGTTCCGATGAGGTTTGCAACCTAACTCGATCTCTTGTCATAGGATTTACAATTTAAAGAAGTCATTATATTAGTTTCAACTTTATTAATAATAAAATAAATTAATTAAAAATTTAAATGATATGAACCATCTACTTCTCGGTCGCCTTGTAGGTGGTGGACCCTCCGGTGTACATGGATCTTCTAGTCTCGGATACTCGACTGGCTCAATCCTTAGCCTGGATTGCCCGATAATTTCTTGTATTCCAATACTCCTTCATCTGGACGAGGATATCGTTTGGGAACCAGTCTGCAGGAGCACCCTTATTGCGGATGTCTGTTAGCATCTCTCAGAAGTGCTTTGCGGCTCTCACCCTCCAAGCATTATACATCTTCTACTCCTCCCCGTGGACGAACTCAAAGTGGTTCTGCAACAGCAAACACAAAGTGAATCAAATCAATATCAAGTTAATAATTTGAAGTTAAAAAGAACAACACTTAATTAACTTAAAAAGTCACCACAAAGTTCGTGAACATTATCTGAAGCCATACTAAACTTGGACATGAACCACCTATAATGGTTCTTGAAAACCCAAGTAATCCCTCTGTCCCTAGTCTCGAAAGGTCCCAACTGTCATTAAGCAAACAATTCTCACTATATATGCATATGCATGTTATACTATTAATAAACACGTAAATGTAAAACATACTAGTTATCTCCATCTCACAGTAGCTTCTGTTTAGCAAGATATATAGATGTGACACCTTCTAAGGCTCCAGTTATCGACTGTGTTGGCTGTGACTGTGGATTCGGCAATGCCTGTGCCTACGATAGGGTCTGGATTTGTGCCTGGGTCTGTGGTTGTGGCTGTGACTATGGCTGTGGCTGTGGCTATGGCTGAGGTTGTGTTTGAGGCTGCGGCTGAGGAGGTGTCTGGTGTGCGCCACTCGCCTTTGAGGATAGACCCGGGGTTAGTATCATATCCTGATGGGATCCACCTGTGACAGCTGTGCCTACGCATCAACCATAACATCGGTAGTAGGTGTCGTGGTCGTAGGCTGGGTCCGTGATGACGACGCACCCAAATCAAGTGGAATGCCCATATTCTTCCCAGGCCACCCCCTACTACGACCACCTCTCCTACCATCAGCTTGTCCCCTACTCCTGTCACCTATCATATCACCTAAAGCAAGTAAGATTAAATAAAGTTAAACCATTAGTGCTTAATTCCTCCTACATTATTGTCGATAAAAGAGTTTGTATTTAAGTTTTATTAATCAAGTGTTTCAAATTTTTTTTTTAAAATTTGACATAGTCTCCCTTAAAATTAGGACACTCCAAATTTTCTAATTAATTACCAACCACAATCAACACAAACAATAAGCAACATGCAAAAAATATTTAATTTTTTAATCTTTGCCATTCTAATTACTTTATATTGGGTATAAAATCATTTCTAAAGAATTACGATATATTCATAACACGTAGCAGAAGTAATAAAGTAATCCTAAAGATCTATTTTATACTTAAATTTTATTTGAATAATATAAATCAGATCCACATGCCTGAGTACGCTAGTAAAAATAATTTTCTCCTTCGATGGTAAGAAGGCGCTATGCGTATCCACACCAAGACCAACCTTTGCTCTTAACTCCTTAACCCAAACATTTGATCTAAATTTAGAAATCTCTTGTAACTCATTACACACCATAAAATTCTTCTTTAAGAATTAGACTTACATATAATTGTGTATGTAGAGGTAAAGAAATAAAACTCTTGTATGTTTGTTTTACTCTTGGCATACATATATATAGTATAAGATTTGTTCCTGCTTAAATCTCATTTCAAATTTAAATCTTATCTTATTTTAAACATGAATCTTATCTTAATTTAATTGAAATCTTATGAATCATATCATATCATAATTCAATTTAAAACAGAATCACTAATTATTCTTGATTCTCATTAATATTCTTGATTATTATATTATTGTTATATTATTGGTGCTAGCAAAGAATATAATATTTCATTTGAATTAATATAATTATTTGTTTTATCAAATCAAAATAATAATTAAATGATTCTTTAGCAAAATTTAGAACATTTGTTACTGTGTGACCTCATAGGTTCAATACTGAGCAAGTAGTAAATTGTCATGCTAAATTTACTAATCAAAGTTGGCATCTAACAACATTCCTCAATGACTCGATAGTATAAAGTAATATATTTTTACTACGAACCCAAGAAGAAGAAAGTATAATTTCTTCCATCTTTCCAACTCTTAGTTAACCCTTAAAATATGGTTTAATTATCAAACTCTAACTTGCTCTCATTATTATAATGCACTATGATCGATCTAAGAAACACATTTCTTCATTCATTGAACCCTATACCGAGAGATGGCAGATTATTTATTGACTAATCATTAATTCTACAAGTATTTAAATCATACCCAATATCTATTCAACTAGCATCCTAGAGCACTAGGTGGCCAGAATTAAAGTATAATAAATGCATTGTTAATTACTAAGATAGTTGAAAGTCAAAGAAAACTCTATTACCATGTTATTCTTGAGAATATCCTATTGATAAATATGCAGTAATTATAATCATTAAGAAATTTCAGATTGAATTAGTTCAATATTCATATCTCTATTTGCATCATATATATATATATATATATTGATCTATCTGAATTATTGTTGTCCCTTTTAATAATTCTATGACCAGGAACATTTCAGATTAAATTATAAAAGATATATGAATTTATCTCTCATTATTATTATTATCATAATGATAAATCTCTAAATTTAATTTAGGACATTATTATTGTATTAACCCATTAATTAATTGAATAATACATCTAATAACAATAACAAATTATTTGACACATGATAGATTGAATTGTGTCATACTACTTATTTCTAACAATTTCATCTCTCCAACCTTACAAATCTATCCTAGGATTCAAGTATCAATCCTAAACATGCATAATTGATAATAAAAATTATTTAATTATAATTTTAATTACATTTTTATAATATTATTGAAATCAATAAATCTTGATAAGATACCTGAAGGCAATCAAAATCTATTGATGTAAAATCTGTGAAATTAGTGAATAATTAGTTAATAAATTAATTATTAATCAAATAAATTAGAAAATATAATTTTATGGTTTAGTGAGGTAGAACTAATTAAAATAAGAATTCTGACACTAATTTTAAAGAATTTGGCCCAAGATTGAGTCGAACGGGCCGAACCGGACCCAAAACGGGTCCAAGGCCCAGCCCAACTCATACTTAATGAAGAGCTTCAGCTCTTCTTCTCCTTCCTCATTGGAAGCATGCTGGTTTTTGGGAAAGGGGAGCAAAGAACATGCAAACCCTTGGTTCCAAAATTCAATCTCATATAACTTTCGATCCGGAGCTCCAATTGACAAGCCGTCAGTGGCCACGTGTTCGTCTCGGAATCCTCTAGAAAACCCACTCAACTATTTGGCAAGAAAATTGATTTTTATCACCCAAACACTCTCATATCAGTTTCAAAATTTGTTGAGATTAGGTCTTGAGAATTTGTTGAATTTTGGTGTTTAGGAGCAAATTAGCTTTGTGGATTTGCTGGGTTCTGTCTCTAGAAAATAGGGTGTTGGTTTAGTGATGTATGTGTGATATTAGATTAAATTATATATTATGGAGGCAAATTGATGGAATTGGTGGTCAATTGGTGGTGTTAAAAGCTTGAGGTCGAAAAATTGTTGCTGAATTTCTGTTTGAAAAAGGTTTGGAGCTTTGGATATTTGCAGAACGACGATAAATTGTGGTGTTTCGGGATTAACGGAAAAATCGGCCAAGGTATGGTTTCGGTTTCTCGTATCTAAAATGTAATGTGTCATGAAAACTTAGGTTAATTGACGGTAGGATAAGATTGAATTATTTATGTTGTTGATGCTTGAAATTGGTAAATGGTAATGATGATATCATTGGAATGTTGATTTTGTTGATGATTTTGTATAAAGATGCTTTGAAAATGAATTATTGTGTTGAAATGATTGAAATTGTGAAATTGGTGTAATATGGAGTAAGATGGTGTATTGAGGAATGATTGGTTTTGGTTGATATGGTTATGGTAATTTTTGAAAAGGTTGGAATGGAGGTGTTTTGAAAATTGAGTTTTAGTAATTTCAATGAAAATTTTAATTTTTGGACCAACTCCAATGAGTCATAACTCGACTTCCGGACCCCCAAGTCTTTCAAACTTATCTCATATGAAAATATGGTCCGTGAAGTTTACGCCGTTCGAAAAACGGATGAAAAATATTTTAAAATGAGAAAGTTATGCACGTCGGAAGTTCGTTGCACAAAACTGAAATTCTGCAGCAATTAGCATTTTTACCCATTCTGCAGAACTTGCGCATGCGACCATCTGCACGCGACGCGACCAACCCTTTTGGGTTTAGTATCTCGCATACGTGAGAAAGAAAAACACACCCACGCATACGCGTCATCCCTAAATCCATAATTTTATTCTCTAAGACCGTAGAATTAAGTTGTAATGATAGAGAAGGGGGGCTGAACCTTGGAAGGGGAGTGACTTGGGAGTGTAGCAAATTACGGAGTAATGAATTATGATTGTGTAGTGGTGATTTCGGGCTTGTGAAGTGTTGACCGAACTAATATAATTATAATGATGATAATAGTGAATTTTAATTGAGTTAGAGATTGGTTGATGATAATGATGACGTTAAGGTTTGATGGTGATTGAATTGGAATGAATTGAATGAGATAGAGGTAACCACGTAAGAAGTGATGGCATTGACCACTCACTCTGGGTATATGCTAAAGAAATGTAGAGATGTTGAGAATGAATGGACAGGATGATGGTATTGCTGTGTTGGATGTGGTGAAGGCGGTAGGACGCTAATCCCTCGATCTTTTTCCCGTGCATTCTCTGTGATTGTGATGTGTTGGATGTGGGGAAGGTGGTAGGGCGCTAATCCCTCAATTCTTTTTCCCCGCATTCGCTTTGATTGGATTATGTTAAAAACGATCACGATGATTAAAATGAGATTACGATTGTTGGATTTGGGGAAGGCGGTAGGGCGCTAATCCTTTGATTCTTTTCCCCTGTATTCCTTGTGGTTGTGTTTTGTGTGATGTGAGAAAATATGGTAGGGCACTAATTCCCCAATATTTTTCCCTCACATTCTTTCTCTATCTGTCTGCAAGGTGGTCGGGCATTAATCCCTCGATCGATATGGCACGGCCTCACTTAGGGAAGGTGGTAGGGCACTAATCCCCCGATTTATTTCCCCTGATGTATGCCTCCAGGAGAAGGTGGTAGGGCACTAATTCCCCGATTTTATGCCTCCTGGAGATGCGTAGTCAAGAGACGGTATCCGGGTTAGTTACCAGGTGTATCAGGTTCTGGCAAAGTAACCGATACATAAGCTCACGGCCAGTAGGATAGACATACATCATATGCATATGTGTGCTTTATTTTATTGTGCATTAATTGGGCTTGCCTATGTGATAATTATGCTTACCTGCTATATTTGCTACCTGCCGTATCTATATTCTACTTGTGTTTACTTTGTCTGTTTTATTTTTCTGTGTAGTTCTACTGGTTTTCGGAGGATGGGAGAAAGGCGATGATTTTAGGAATTAAGTTAGAATTGAGATAGAATCAAGAATTCTTAGATAATCTACCCAATTTATGTTTTTTAATGTTAGTTTTAAGACTTGAATCTGAATGTCGGAGTTCTAGGATTGCTTTTGGCTTTTCCGAGACATTATATGTTAGATATGTGGGTACTGTTACCATGTTGAGAACCTTTAGTTCTCACCCCATACATATTTTTTGGTTTTCAGATGCAGGATGTAAGGTACCTCGTTAAGGCATGCTGGAAGCTTCTGACAGCGAAGATCTTTGAGCTTTTTAAGGCTTTTTTTTGTTACGTTTATATATGTAGATACTTATTATCTCCACTCCTTATGTATATGTTGTATTAGCTTCCTCTTAGAGGTTATTTTGGAGAAATAGGTTCTGTAAACTTTGTATTTTGGGTTCTTTTGAGTTCTCTTATATATATGTAGATATATACTTATGTGCTCCGGCCGGTTTATCTTCGTGAGCCGAGTCTTGAGCTTTGTTATCTGTATTTTGGAACTTTTTGGTATATATCCATGTTAGCTTACTCTTACCTTGCTTCATATACGTTGTCACTTCGTGAGTGTTGTACTTTTCGTTTTACTGCTTTTATTTTGACTTTTCTTCAAAGGCTCCAAGTTATAAACTTTTTCAAACTATATTATATTATATACTTAGGGGTCGTAATACCTCACCACCTCTGTCTTATGACTTAAGCATAAGATTCTATGTGGTAGGGTGTTACATTATGGTATCAGAGTAGTTCATTTTCGTAGAGCCTGGGGAATGGACTGACTATGCTTCTGAGCATACTCTGGCTGTGTGTACATGCTATTTAGAATGTCTGCTTGACATATATAGCATAAATATTCATGAGCATTACATTTGGAGATTCAAAGCACTAGACTTTAGATATTAAGACTGATCACTTTAATATCAATTGTTCAGTGTGGACAAGACCCAAACGGCGTCTCATGGGTGCGAGTGAGGTAATACGGTTGATTCTCTGACTGCTGCAGTGCAAGTTTCTTCTGAAGGGATGGAGCGAACAAACTAGGATCAGTGATGGAGGTGGTAATGGACCTGGTGATGAATGAAACCAAGGGATTAGAAATCGTGGAGATGGAGTAAAGGTCAATAGTGCTAGTTAGAGAGATAAAGAGACTCAAGGAGTGTTCTAGCAGACTAGACGAATGATTAAGTCCTTAATGGTTTAGAATCAGAGTGGCGCTGTGGAAGCGCAATGATTTTTTGTGACTCTAGAGTTGTAGTGATGGGAGGGAAAAGTCATGGGGTATGAGAATAATTTGAGGATTAATATAGGATTGAGGAATGGAGAGTGAGAATGTATGGCTTAAGTTATAACAGATTGACTCAGAATAAGAGATTGAGAAATTGTTTAATGATTGAGACAACTGAGAAAGAATTGAGATTGATTTCATTTAGAAAGAACCCTTGAAGGCTAAGCAAGTTTGTACTCGTTAAGAGGGTTAGATGAAGCTAAGAGTGAGACAAATGGGTTTAGCTTAGGCTTGAATTGGGAATAGGATATTACATTGATGTCAAAGAATGGAAAAATAAATAGAGGTCGGTTGAATGTGAGAGAGCGCATATGAAGATTTGAGAGTGAATTTTCGAGGACGAAAATTTCTGTTAGGGGGTAGGATGTAAAACCTGCAAAATTAGTGAATAATTAGTTAATAAATTAATTATTAATCTAATAAATTAGAAAATGGAATTTTATGGTTTAGTGAGGTAGAACTAATTAAAATAAAAATTTTAACACAAATTTTAAAGAATTTGGCCCAAGATTGGGCCGAACTGGGCCCAAAATAGGCCCAAGGCGTAGTCCAACTCACACTTAATGAAAAGCTTCAGCTCTTCTTCTCCTGCTTCATTGGAAGCACGCTGGTTTTTGGGAAAGGGGAGCAAAGAACAGGCAAACCCTTGGTTCCAAAATTCAATCTCATATAACTTTCGATGCGGAGCTCCGAATGACGAGCCGTCAGCAGCCATGCCTTTGTCTTGGAATCCTCTATAAAACCCACTCAACTATTTAGTAAGAAACTTGATTTTTCTCACCTAAATCTTCTCATCTCAGTTTCAAAATTCGTTGAGATTAGGTCTTGAGAATTTGTTGAATTTTGGTGTTTAGGAGCAAATTAGCTTTGTGGATTTGCTGGGTTCTGTCCCTAGCTTCTGTTGGTAAGGTAAGAAATCTCTAACCCTTGTGAAATTATTCATATAGAAAATAGGATGTTGATTTAGTGATGTATATGTGATATTAGATTAAATTATATGTTATAGAGGCAAATTGATGGAATTGGTGGTCAATTGGCGGTGTTAAAAGCTTGAGGTCAGAAAATTGTTGCTGAATTTCTGTTTGAAAGTAGTTTAGAGCTTTGGGTATTTACGGAACGACGATAAATTATGGTGTTCCTAGATTACCGGAGAAATTGGCTAAGGTATGGTTTTGATTTCCCGTATTTAAAATGTAACGTGTCGTGAAAACTTATGTTAGTTGACCGTAGCATAAGATTGAATTATTTATGTTGTTGATGCTTGAAATTAGTAAATGGTAATGATGATGATATTAGAATGTTGATGTTGTTAATGATTTTGTATAAAGATGCTTTGAAAATGAATTATTGTGTTGAAATGATTGAAATTGTGAAATTGGTGTAATATGGAGTAAGATGGTGTATTAAGGAATAATTGGTTTTGGTTGATATGGTTATGGTAAGTTTAGAAAAGGTTGGAATGGAGCTGTTTTGAAAACTGAGGTTTAGTAATTTCAATAAAAACTTTGATTTTTGGATCAACTCCGACAAGCCATAACTCGGATTTCGGATTTCCAAATTCTTTCAAACTTATTTCATATGAAAATTGGGTCCGTGAAGTTTTCGCTATTCAAAGAACAGATGAAAAATATTTTAAAACGAGAAAGTTATGCGCATCAGAAGCTTTGTGTGCAAAACTGAAATTCTACAATACTTAGCATTTTTACCCATTCTACAGAACTTGCGTACGAGACCATCTACAAGGGACATGACCAATCCTTTTGGGTTTGCTATCTTGCGTTTTTCCTCTCTCTCGCTTTATCATGCGACAGAGAAAAAACCAGTATTTTGTTATATCATTAGGGTAATGATCCATCAACTCACTAGTTCTTTTTATGAAGCACAAACGGGAGTATGCGAGCAAGGTACATGCGTACGCGAGACAGAAAAACATGCCCACGCGTACGCGTGAGCTCTGAAATCAGCAAAGTGAGTTTTATGTTTTAGAATATAATTTTGAACCCCTAAACCCCTATTTTTATTCTCTAAGACCCTAGAATTAAGTTGTAATAATAGAGAAGGGGGGCTGAACTATGGAAGGGGAGTGACTTGGAAGTGAAGCAAATTGTGGAGTAATGAATTATGATTATGTAGTGTTGATTTCGGGCTTGTGAAGTGTTGACCGAACTAATATAATTATGATGATGATAATAGTGAATTTCAATTGAGTTAGAGATGGATTGATGATAATGATGACGTTAAGGTATGTTCGTGATTGAATTTGAATAAACTGAATGAGATAGAGGTGACCGGGTAAGAGGCGATGGCACTGACCACTCACTCCAGGTATATGCTAAAGAAGTGTAGAGATGTTGAGAATGAATGGACAAGATGATGGTATTGGTGTGTTGGATGTGGAGAAGGCGGTAGGGCGCTAATCCCTCGATCTTTTTCCCCTACATTCTCTATGATTGTGATGTATTGGGTATGGGGAAGGCGGTAGGGAGCTAAGCCCTCGATTCTTTTCCCCCGCATTCGCTTTGAAATGATTAAGTTAAAAACGATCACGATGATTAAAATAAGATTATGATTGTTTGATGTGGAGAAGGCGGTAAGGTGCTAATGCCTCGATTCTTTTCCCCAACATTCCTTGTGGTTGTGTTTTGTGTGATGTGAGGAAGGTGGTAGGGCACTAATTCCCTGATATTTTTTCCTCACATTCTTTCTCTCTCTGTCTGCAAGGTGGTCGGGCACTAATCCCTCGATCGGTATGACACGGCCTCACTTGGGGAAGGTGGTAGGGCATTAATCTCCCGATTTATTTCCCCCTGATGTATGCCTTCAAGAGAAGGTGGTAGGACACTAATCCCCTGATTTTATGCCTCATGGAGATGCGTAGTCGATAGACGGTATCCGGGTTAGTTACCGGGTGTGTCGGGTTCTGGCAAAGTAACCGACACGTGAGCTCACGGCCAATAGGATAGACATACATCATATGCATATGTGTGCTTTGTTTGATTGTGCGTTAATTGGGCTTGCCTATGTGATTATTATGTTTACCTGCTATATTTGCTACCTACCGTATCTGTATTCTACTTGTGTTTAATTTGTCTGTTTTGTTTGTCTATGTGGTTCTACTGATTTTCGGAGGATGGGAGGAAAGGCGATGATTTTAGGAATTAAGTTAAAATTGAGATAGAATCAAGAATCATTAGATAATCTACCGAATTTATGGTTTTTAATGTTAGTTTTAAGACTTGAATCTGAATGTCGGAGTTTTAGGATCGCCTTTGGCTTTCCGGAGACATTATATGTTAGATATGTGGGCACTATTACCATGCGGAGAACCTCTGTTTCTCACCCCATACATATTTTGTGGTTTTCAGATGCAAGACGTGAGGAACCTCGTTGAGGCATGCTGGAAGCTTCTGACAGCGAAGATCTTTGAGCCTTTTAGGGCTTTATTTTGGTTACGTTTATATATGTAGATACTTATTATCTCCACTCCTTATGTATATGTTATATTAGCTTCCTCTTAGAGGTTATTTTAGAGAAACAAGTTCTGTAAACTTTGTATTTTGGGTTCTTTTGGGTTCTCTTATATATATGTGTATATATACTTATGTGCTCTGGTCGGTTTATCTTCGCGAGCTGAGTCTTGAGCTTTGTTATCTGTATTTTGGAACTTTTTGGTATATATCCATGTTAGCTTATTCTTACCTTGCTTCGTATACGTTGTCGCTTCGTGAGTGTTGCGTTTTTCGTTTTACCGGTTTTGTTTTGATTTTTCTTCAAAGGCTCCTAGTTATAAAATTTTTCAAACTATCTTATATTATATACTTTTACTTTTAGAGGTCGTAATACCTCACCACCTCTGTCTTATGACTTAAGCAGAAGATTTTGTGTGGTAGGGTGTTACAACTGACCCTTTTAACTTCTAATAGTAGTAGCAACAATGATAACACTGGTAGCAACAACCTATATTTTGATCAATATTGTTCTAAATTAACCAAAAACGCGAAAAATAGGGAAGTTAAAACATATAAAATAATTGCAAAAAAATAAAAAGTAAACCGATTAAATTGAAGCTCTCTTCACCATGAACACGACGGTGGTTGGAACGCGAATGGAGCTCCGACTGGCGAGCAAACGACATTGCAAGCTTCGGCTAGAGAGAGTGAAAATTAGAATGGAGGGAGGAAGAAGGAGGATGATACATTTTAATTTGGTTATGAAGGTTATCGATGGCCTAGAAAAAGGGGGGTCGAATCTATGACCTCTTTTAAACTTGTACACTTTAACTTCAAACTTGATTTAACTCAATGTTGCTGTTGAGTCTAAAATGTTGATTATACAGAAGACAATTTTGTTTTGTCTCTTAAAGATGGATAAGGAACAGAGCAAACAAGTTACTTTTGAGTATACTAAGTTGTTGTGACTTCTACTAGATTGATTATGCAGGAGACAATTTTATTTTGTCTCTTATCAAAAGAAAATAGAAATAGAGTAGAGAAGAGAAAATGACACAGCCATATATCCTGGTTCAACCACCTTGTGTAATGTGGCCTACATTCAATCTCCACCACAACTGTGGTGGAATTTCCGCTATCTTTCTCAAAGATTACATACACCAATTCCTAAGAATTCTACCAAATCCTATCAGGGATAAACCAAACTTTTACCCAAGTTTAATATGGCTAGATTCACTCCCTAGACTCTCAACCACTAAGTGCTCACCTAACTTAGCAAGAGAATCCTCTTAGGAACATGAATACAAAACATAAATACATACAAAAGAGATTGAAATAATTTTCTGGCTTTTCTCCATGAATACTCTATTTGCCTTTTCTCTCAATGGTTTTACTAATACATCACATAATGTCTTTTTTTCATTGATAAGAAGAAAAATAAGAAAGATATAACACTGAAAAATAGAAAATTCAATGTAAAATCATGAATGAGAAGAAGGTTAAGCCTGAAAGCTATAAAGACCCAAACAGTATGCTCACTCTCCTTACTTCAATTTCTGACTGTTTACCCTTTTAAATAAGAGTAAAGCTTCCAAAACTTGAGCTTGGTTGAACATCTTTGACTTTGTTCTTCTTCCCCAAAAATTAAAAAAAAAAACGCAGAGAAGAGATGGGACAGTAGTAGTGATTTATGGATAGTGGAGTTGCCTTGAATCCTTACCTAGCTGCTTCTCTTTCTTCTTTTTTCTTTGACTTCAAAAATCTGAATCATTGATCCATTCTTGCCTCCAAGTTTTAATTGTGACTTTTGATTTATAGCAGAGACACACAACCTCTATTTTTTTTTCTTACCCGAATGATGCACGCAGGAAGAAGGCAGCTTCAACAAGCTAGAATGGTAGCACAAAAATGGCATTGTTGTTCTGATTTTTTTATTTAAGCTTTGATTTGATTTTTGCTTTTGGCACTGGAATCTGACTTTTTTTATTCTTTCCTCTTTGTTGCTTGGACTTAGTGATTACCTTTTTTATTTTGATGGAATCCTAAACTGAGCTTTCTTTTCTTCCTTGCTTGTAAAACTTTTCACCCTTGGTTTAAGGTTAATCACGTGGGTTGTAATCAGAAGAGAGAAGAGAGTGTTTGGTTAAAGTGTTGGACACTTTTGACATGGGCCAACAATGAGGAAGAGTGCTATTTATGGACATTTGTGCCTGTTATTGAACATATTAATTTTCTACAAAATAAACACATACATCAGCCACACTTTTGTGCCTTTTAACCTAAAACTATAATGTTAGTCATGATTAAATTATTATTTTTATTTTCTCAAACTCAACAATCTCCCCTTTGATGATATTATAAAACAAAATGAATTGTAAAGAGTTGAGAAGAGTTCATGGTACTTCCCTTTGATGATTCAATATATCATGTTGATCTCCTTTCTTTTATTCGGGTAGCTCCCCCTGAAATTACCATTGATGCAAGTGAAAAAACTATAGCCAAATACAATGCCAAAACATCTCAATTGTACAAAATATCTTGGTTTACCAATCTAGCCAATTCTTCCAATATTCCCTAATAAATCATTTTAAAAAAAACTTAATAAACTATTAAATTTTAAATCCATAATGCAGCATCAAACAGCTATAAAACAGTTTTAAACAACACCAATCAATCTAATCTAACAACATTCATCCTTATCATTTATTCAATTCATTTTTCAGAATATACTCCTCCTTTTGTTATTAAGGGGATGAAATATGTCCTGCACAAAAGGTGTTATTAGGCACAAAAAGTCAGCAGTTCAATGTTTAAATCCTACCATTCAAATTACAATCATTCAGATAAAAAAAGAGTATCAAAAGATCATAACACATACATAGCAGAAACAAATTTTAGGCAACAACACTAAAAATAATGGTCTAAACATCAGATCTCTCATCCTCAGTTTTCAAGATCTCCTCATCTTCTTGATTGGATTAAATCGGTTCATCTCCCAAGGAATTAATGTACTTGAGAAGTACTTCAACTTGGCCCTGAGACTTTCTCAAGAAATTTTTATTTTAAATTGCCAATTTTCTTGCTTGCTTACTTGGATTGATGAGATGTTTGGTCATATTTATAAATTCTTGTAGAATGTCTTTCACTACGTCATTGACCAAATACCTGTTGGAGGAGGATGTACCGACAGTCGAGGATGGAGAAAGAATTTCATCTTCTTCTTCTTTCATGATAGTGTCTTTTTCAATTCGTGTCCCTTTTCCCTTAGAGTGCTTTACTGCACCACCGCCTTTCATATAAGAAATTATATTCTCTTGTTTCTCATCAGTTAGATCAATACCAAAATGTTCAAAAAAATAGGTTAAAAACATGCCATATGGTAAGAAAATATTTTTATAAATACGGATGTAATCGTACCTGTGACGCATCATCAAGTATGCAAAAGAGATTTCAGCTTTGTTGAGAATGACATATGGAACTAAGGTATCACAGAGAGTAACTCTTTGATAAGAACCACTTTGAGGCAAGAGAATATAAGTGATGATTTGATACAGCTGGGATCTAACAGGACCTAGAGAATGATTTGGAGGGACACCATCCATGAGAAAAATATTCACACATATATTAGCCAAAACATCTTGATGTGAAATGCCAAGATTATTATCCCGCTTACTAGAGGTGTAAGCATTTACACTTAGATCATAATAATCTAGGACTTCACTGATGGAATCTTTGTTTAAATAAATCTCTCGGCCCTTTACATATGAATGAACAGTTTTTTCATGATAATACATGTTAGCATAAAACTCTCGAACCAACTCAGGGTAAACTGGTTTTCAAATTTTAAAAAGGTTTTTTCAGTCCTGGTAAATAATATTTTCAACAAAGTTCAAATCTTTTTCAACCAATGCATCTAAATCAACCAGATATGTTGAACATAAAGGGCAATTAACTACAACAGCCCTGTCAAATTCAAAGTTCATGCTTGAAGAGAAACGAAAGGGGTTGAAGTGAGAATGAGAGAGGTTTCTAAAAATGAGACTTGAAACCAACAGGATCAAAATCATCAGGTTCCTTTACAAAATAAAGAAAAGAGCGACAATTACCTTTGGTCTAACGACTTGAGGGAGCTTTGGGAGCAGAACGTCCTTGTGGACGAGAAGAGTTATGAGGAGAAGGAGACATTGGTGGTTCTTCCTTGGTCATTAGCTTCTTACCTTTGGCCACATTAGCCCTAGAAGTGTCGGCTTCTGAGTGCACTGTTGATGGACGGCGATTAGCAATTTTCATTCGGGCCATCGTCTGGGTGAAGAGTGTGAGAAAGAGTGAGAATGAATATGTATATGGGTGTGAGCTTGATTCTTTGGATGACAGTTTGCCAAAGAACTTCTGTGAGTAGCCACCTTCTTTCTCATTTTAATAAACACTAATGAATGCAGTTTTTGGAAAAAAAAAATAGAAGTTGGGGTGAGGAAGATGAGTGATTTCCAATAAGTAACTACAATGAATTCTGATTTAAAATAAATTAAAAGGTGATCTTTCAAAATAATTTGAAATGGTTTTTTCAAAAAAATAATTAAAAGATTTTATAAACTTTTGAAAAGTAAGTGTTTGAAAAGACAGGTCAAAAGAAATCTTTGAGAATCTGAAAAATAATTTGACTTGGTAGAAAAAAAATAAAAATTGATTTATGATTAAAAAAATGATGAGGTCCACTCATAGAATAGAAATTTCCTTCGGACCTAAAGGTGATTTTTAACGATATATAAGGGACCACCAAAAAAGAGTTCAGCTTAACCCATTTAGCTCATACAGTAGCGTTGATCATGGAAACCTGATAAACCACTATTTTATGATTTATCTTATGCTCAATTGAGTGTTTTTATCAATTCTTCACCCACTTATTCATAAGATTTGCATGGTTTTACAATTCCTAACTTATTCTATGATATATATGAAAACATGTTTCCTATGCCTTAAAAATGTTAATTTTAATTATCCTTTATTACTATTCGATACCGTGATCTGTGTGTTAAGTAATTTCAGGCTTTATAGGGTAGGAATGGCTTAGAGGATAGAAAGGAAACATGCAAAAATGGAAGGAACGCACAAAATGGAGTTTTGAAGAAAATGGCAGCGACGCGCACGCATGGACGACGCGCATGCGTGCCTAGCGCAAAACGTAAGCAACGCGCACGAATGGACGACGCGGACGCGTGCCTGGTGCAGAGCACAAACGACGCGTAGACATGACTGATGCGTACGCGTGGCAAGGAAAATCTCCAAATGACACGCATGCGTGACGGACGCCACGTGCAAAAAATTGCAGAAGTCGCCCTGACGATTGTGATTTTTGCCAGTAAAGAATTTCATAAAAACAGTCGCGTTGTAGATATAGTCTCTAAACCGACAGAAATCCCTTCGTACAAACGTTTTGGTTGTCACAAGTAACAAACCCCTTTAAAATTGATAACCGAGTATTTAAACCTCGTGTCGTCTTCTCAAGAAATTGCAGGGAGGTGTGTTCTTATTATTGGTTATGAGTTTGTAAATTGGGGGATGTTGAGTTTGGGCAATGGGCACAGGTATATTTAAATGACAAATAAAATAAATAAATAACTGTAAAATAAACTTTTGGCAAGGTATGAGAAATTGGAAGTCCAACTTGGTTATCTCTCTCAACAATAATGAAAGTTGAATCTTAATTCCTCTTAGTTAACCTTTAAAGCAAAGGAAAGTCAAGAGACTAATTAGTTTGACCTTCGAATCCTATTTATTTCCTAAGAAAAAGTTGGGATTATTGAAGTTCAGTTCAATTAGCAAGATAGCGATTATCAATTATGCTGAGTTTGATAATGTTGAGTTACTGATTTCTTAACCAAAACCAAAAGGGGAAAATCTAAATTATCTATATAAATAAAAGAAAGCAATTATAAATCTGAAATACCTCAAATAATATTAATTAAGAAAATCATAACATGAATGTAGCATAAGCCAAATAGGCAACATAACTAATATAAGCATCAAAGTATCTGAAAGTAAGAGATAAATATAAAGTAAAAGAACATTGAACCTGGGATTGAGAGTCACTCCTAAAACCAAGAGAAGTCCTAAATCCTAATCCTAAGAGAGAGGAGAGAACCTCTCTCTCTAAAAACTACATCTACTCCTAAAATTGTGAATGTGAAAGCCTCCCTATGAATGGATGCAGTCCCCCACTTTATAGCCTCTAATCTATGTTTTCTGGGCCACAAACTGGGTCAAAAACAGTCCAGAATTCGTTGGTTTCGAATTTTGCCACGCTGGATTTCCGTCACTGCGACGCGGCCGCATGGATCACGCAGTCGCGTTGTCTAGCGTCAGGGGAACTATAGTATATTATATATCAAATCGAAGCCCCGGACGTTAGCTTTCCAACGCAACTAGAACCGCATGGTTTGGACCTCTATAGCTAAAGTTATAGCCGTTTGAGTACAAAGAGGTCAGGCTGGACAGCTTAGCAATTTCTCCAACTTCTTGTATTCCTTCCACTTTTGCATGCTTTCTTCTCATCCTCCAAGCCATTCCTGCCTTATAATATCTAAAAACACTTAACACACATATCAAGGCATCTAATGGTAATAAGAGAGGATTAATAATAAGCAAATATAAGATCAAAGAAGCATGTTTTCAATCAAAGCACATAATTAGGAAGGAAATATAAAACCATGCAAATAGTATGAATAAGTGGGTAAAGAGTTAATAAAAACCACTCAATTGAGTACAAGATAAACCATGAAATAGTGGTTTATCACGCTCCCAGCGATTTCTGGGCTATTTTTGACCCAGTTTTCGACCCAGAAAACACAGATTAGAGGCTATAAAGTGGGGGAATCAATCAATTCATTCACACAACATTCATAATTCACAATTTTAGGTTTTAGATGTAGTTTTCTAGAGAGAGAGGCTCTCTCCTCTCTCTCCTCTCTCTAGGTTTTAGGATTTAGGATTTCTTTTAGTTTTAGGATTGTTTCTCTTCAATTCCAGGTTCAATGTTCCTTTAATTTATGTTCTCTTCTACTTTCAATTACTCTATTACTTTAGTTTGTTTATTTTCCCAATTTGGTTTATGGATTCCTATGTTTAATTTGATTTTCTTATTTAATACACATTGAGGTATTTCAGATTTAAGATTACTTTCTTCAATTCATGTTATTGATGCTTTTAATTTAATTTAGATTTCTCTCCCTTTGCTTTGGTTGAGTAATTGGTGACACTTGAGTTATCAAACTCAGCTGTTGATTGAAAATTGGAATTTGCTGATTGATTTGGATACCTCTAAAGCTAGTCTTTCCTTTGGAGTTGACTAGGACTTGAGGAATCAAATTAATTAGTCCACTTGACTTTCCTTTATTTAGTAAGGGTTAACTAAGTGGGAGCAATAAACAATTCTCATTACACCTGATAAGGATAACTAGGATGGGATTTCTAGTTCTTATACCTTAAAATGGTTTTCATGATAATTAATTTACTTTATTGCTAGTTTATTTTCCTGTTCCCTATTTCAAAAACCCAAAAATATACCTTTTTCCATAACCAATAATAAATCATACTTTCCTGCAATTCCTTGAGAGACGACCCGAGGTTTAAATACTTCGGTTATAAATTTTATTGGATTTGCTTAAGTGACAAACAAGTTTTTGTACGAAAGGATTTTCTGTTGGTTTAGAAACTATACCTACAACGTGATTATTCTTATAAAATTCTTTCTAGCAGTTAATCCCGTTTGTCAAAACCTAGAGGGGTTCATCATTTGTCCAGAATTGTCTCTTGTTGATCTGAGAGACAAAAATACTTAGAAATATTCATCATCAAATTAGATAAAGGAATCAGCACAGATAATGCCCAGGGCTATTCTCAACTTGCAGAACATGTCCTCAGCTAGTGGTTTAGTAAAGATATCAGCAAGTTGATCATCTATCTGATCTTACAAATTGAATATCAATATTTTTCTTATGAACATGTTCCCTAATAGAGTGATATCTCACTTCAATGTATTTGGTTCTAGAGTGTAAAACATGATTTTTTTTAAATATTTATCACACTCATGTTATCGCACAATAAGAGAATGCTATTGATTTTCAATTTATAATCTACAAGTTGGGTTTTCAACTACAAAAATTGTGAATAGCATGAAGATGTAACAATATATTCAGCCTTGACTATAGACAATGCTACAATGACTTGTTTCTTGCTAGACCACACATTGAGTGACTTTCCAAAGAAGCAGCAGATTCCAGTTGTGCTCCTTCTATCTACTCAATCGCTGGCAAAATCTACATCACAATAACCCACTATACCAAAATCATCAGATTTAGGATACCACAAACAAAATTCAGAAGTGCCATAAATATATCTAATAATCCTTTTAACGACTAAAAGATGGGATTCTTTACGATGTTATTAGAATCTAGAACAAACTCCAACACTTTGAACTATGTTCGGTCTAGAGAAAGTGAGGTACATGAGTGAACCGATCATTCCTCTAAATCTAGTTTCATCTACATCTTTGCCATTTTTATCCTTCTCAAGTCTCGAATTTAGATGCATTGGTGTGCTCATTAGCTTAACATTTTCTAAACCAAATTTCTTAACCAATTATTTGGCATACTTTTCTTGGTGCACAAAGGTGCCACTAGGAGTTTGTTTTATTTGGAGTCCAAAAAAGAATGTGAGTTCTCCCATCATACTCATATCAAACTCACTAGTCATTAATTTGTTAAAATCAACACACAAGGATTCAATTTCTGAGCCAAAGATTATGTCATCCACATATATTTGAACAAGAATAAAATGATCATTAGATTCTTTGATAAATAGAGTTATATGTGTGGTACCTCTTTGAAAACTATTTTTCAATAAAAAAGAACTAAATCTTTCATACCAAGCTCTAGGAGCTTTTCTCAAACTATAAAGGGCTTTAGAAAATTTAAAAGCATGGTTTGAAAAATTTTTATTTTTAAAACTGGGAGGTTGTGCCACATATACTTCTCTATCAATGGTACCAAAAAATTTAAACCCTTGATGTGCGACATAAGCAAGCAACAATCTTATAGCTTCCATCCTTGCAACTGGTGCAAATGACTCATCAAATTCGATTCCTTCTTCTTGATCATACTCTTGAGCCACGAGTCTTGCTTTGTTTCTTGCTATGCTTCTATCTTCTCCCAACTTGTTTCAAAAAATTCACTTTATTCCCATTACCCTCTTCCTATTGGAGTTTGGTACTAGTATCCATACTTTATTTTTCTCAAACTGAATCAGCTTCTCTTTCATTGCTTTGACCCAAGATAGATCATCAAGAGCTTTCTTCACATTTTGTGGTTTGATTTGAGAAATGAGTGTAAAATTGTTTTGTTCCATCCTCTTTCTATTTGAAGATCTAGTGGTGATACCTTGTAACAAATCTCCAATAATAAATTCTTGTGGATAATTCTTCAAGAATTTTCATTCTCTTCGTCTAGAAGTCTTGGGATCATATTCAAATGAAGTTTTGTTTGTTTGGCTGTCCTTTCTAAGATTTTCTACATTTTTAGGAGAGAAAACAAAAATATCTCTTGCAGAATTGACTGTCTCAGTAGATTGAACTCTCTGCTGCATATCAGAACCAGTTTGAGTGAGATTCTTATTTTTGAAATCACTGTTCTGAGCATCTGCATGGTCATCTTTCAAAGAACTTGAAACAACATTAGTATCACAAAAAAAAATATGTATGAATTCCTCAACAACTAGAATTTTTGTGATAAACTATATAGGCTTTGCTAGCTGTAGAATATCCAATAAAAATGCATTCATGAGTTTTTGGATCAAACTTTTTCAAGTTATCTTTAGTTCTCAACACAATATTTGCATCAAAAGATATGAAAATATTTAAGATTTAGAGGGGTTCCTGTAAGATATGGAAAATTTATAAAAGAATTAATTAGATAATTAAGCATTTAATTGAAATAGTTAAAATACGCCCGGACAGGGTTAAAAATTAAAACTTACGAATTTAAAAATGAACTATAATAATTAGATTCAGTGAATTTTTTGAGTGGAAAAAATGTAATTATATGCAGAAAATTGCGTAAAAATGCATCTTGGTATTTTAGCCAGCTGTACCAACTTAAATCTACCTGGTACTGAAAGTGAAAAAATTAATTTATGAATGAATAAAGTTAAGAAGTTGAAAATTATAATTTAGAGGAGCGAAAATAATTAAAGTACGAATTAAAGACCAATCTTAAAGGTTTTGGCCCAAAATTAGGCCAACAGACTAAACCAAGTGAACAGGACCCAAGTGGACCCAAGCCCACTTATACAATTCATATCTAAGCAAGCTTTCAGCCTCCTCTCCCCTTCCATTGAAGTGAAGCATGCTGAATTGAGAGAAGAGAGTAAGAAAGAACAAAAACCCTAACTCATCACCAACTTCAATCCAACATAACTTCCTCTCCTGAGCTTTGATTGATGAGTCATTTGCGCCCACGAGAAGTCTCGTTGAGCTCTTCAATTCTATCTAAGAAATTAGGTAAGTCTCTCCCTCACCAATCTTCAGTTTTGATTTTGGTGTGAAAATCCCATTTTTGGCTTGTGTGTTCATGGAACTTGGTGATTCTTGTGTTTATATAGGAGAAGCTCTAGCTTGATTTCTGGCTAGATATCATCACTAATTTCAGTAGGTAAAGGTAAAAGCTACTTTTTCCTTGTGTTTATGAAGTTTTATGAAACCCTAGAGTTTGAGTGTTGTGCATATTATGTGAAATTAGTGTAGATTGAGTACTTGAGGCATTGAGTTGAGTATTGGTGGTGAACATGGACTTCAAGTTTAAGGGTTTGGTTTTGACTTCATTGAGGTACAGTTTAAGTTTCACTTAAATACCGTATAATGTAGTATGAAATCCTAGGCTAGATGCCCCTAGGATTAAGTTTAAATTGTGTATTTAATTGGAATTGATATGTGTGGTGGTGTGTTGTTGCAATTGATGATTTAGATAAGGATTGTGTAAATTATGTATATTTGATGTGTTGTAGAAATTAATAGTTTGGATGGGAGTTATATATTTATGAATTATGTATTGAATTGATGAATTTGGGTCGGAGGCCGTGAATTTGGGACGGAGGCCGAAAAAAGATAAGAATGGCAAGGGATGATTGAATTGTATGATGATGCATGAGTTTGAATGGAACATTGGTATAGAATAAGTGAAATTTGAAATGATTGATGGAATAGTGAAAAAATGTGATTTTGAGTCGTTGAATTGATGAATTTGAGTAGAAATATGTATTTGAAGTAGGTTTGAATTTGGATGACTGTGAATATGTGAATTGAGTTGGTCTGGGGTCAGTTTGTTGATGTTGAAACTGTTTTGGCTTGGGAAAGTTGATGAATGTTATTTTTGGTTAAAATTGATTTCTATCCAACTTCGGCGGGATATAACTCGGTCCTCAGAGTCGAAAACTTTTCAAAGTTAGATTTTTATGAAAATTCATTTATCGATCTTTCCAACTATTCAAGAATGGTTGAAAAATGATTTAAAATGAAAAAGTTATGCGTATTTAAAGTTTTGGTAAAAATATTGCATTTCTACAGCATATTAGCTTTTCTGGTTTCTGATATGCATGCGTACACAGAGGCATCACGCGACGCGAGCACTGGCCACTGCCAAGTACTCTTACGTACATAGACATGTCATGCGTACACGACTTTAGTGAAAATTACACTCATGCATACGCAAGCAGATGCATGCGTACGCGACTTTGTCAAAATTCTGGATCCATGCGTACGTATGAAAAACTTAGATTTTTGAGTTTCTAATCATTCTTTTAGCCTTTTAAAACTTCTATAAACCCCGTCAAGAGTCTAGAGCCGGTGTAATTGAGGATAGAGGAGTTAGGAACGAGAATGAAAGAGAGGAGTTGGTGAATTGATAAGAGATGAACAAATTGTGAAGTAATGAATGATAAGGGATAATGAGATGATGAATGGTAAATAGTTATGATATTGAGAGATGAGGATGAATGAATTTTGATTATGATATGATGAGAGTGATTATGATGTTAAGAGGTAATGCACGATTGATTATGATTGAGATATGAAGAGAATGATTATGAAAACGATTTACTTGTAGTAGAGTGATTCTACTTGCCACAGCGGAGTGGTTTTGTTTGCCATTACTTGCAGTGGAGTGATTCCACTTGCCGCAGTGGAGTGATTTCATTTGCCAGTTATACCTGTCTAGGTAGATGCAATGGAGTGATTTCACTTGCTCCGGACATGTCGGGTTTGGCTGTATAATCGACAGATGATATCATCAGCCATAGGACAGACATACATCATTTGCATATGTTTGAATTGTTTGGGTTTGTTTAATTGTATTTGGTTTGCCTAATTGTATATGCTACATGTTTATATGCTAATTGCTTTACCTGAATCTACTTGTGTATTCCTTGTTTGCATTGCTTGTGTTTGCATAACTGAGAGGTCCCTCATGCTGGTGTCGGTTGATGCTGAAGGCTGTCCTTGTTGAGATGGAATGAAGAAATTGTTGAATAATAAAGGTAAATATTGAATGGGATTATTTGAGCCCATGGGTTGATGCAGTGGAGTGATTTCACTTGCTATAGGTGGAAAGTTAATGTGATGATATAGGATTACTAAGTCGAATTATCTGAGGGTTGGTTCTGATTTTGGATTTATTCTGTTGGAGAGTGGTGAAAGTATGAGAAATATTGAATTAGATTTAGACTCTGTAACACCCTACCATACAAAGTCTTATGCTTAAGTCATAATTCAGAGATGGCAAGGTATTACGACTTCTAAAACAAAAATTTAGTACGTATAGTAGTATGAATAATTGATTATAACTAGGAGCCTTTGTAGAAAAAGGGGGTAAACAAAAACCGTAACTCGAACGAGCAACACTCCGATCGATAACGTAACGAACCGGGATAAGCTAACGCGAGATCATATATATAAAAAGTGTCAAAAACCAGAATATCAAGACTCAAAACCCGGCTGCGAAGAGAACCGGTTCGAGCATAGCAATATATACATATGATAAAATAAGGAAACCCCAAAGGAAACCCAAAGGGACACAAATACAGAAAACCTATTCTCCAAAAATCCCCTCTAGAAGGAGTCATCACAGTTTGTATTATTTAATGGAGATAAAAGTATCTAAACAAGATATATAACCCAAAATAGGGTCCCGAGAACAAAGGATCTTCGCTAATCCAGAAGTCTCCAGCATGCCTCAACGAGAAGCCTCGCGTCCTGCATCTGAAAACCACAAAATCCGCATGGGTGAGAACCAGAGGTCCCCAGCACAGTAACAGCTTCCACATATATAATACATAATAATAGAGGAAAGCCGAAGGCAATCCTAGAGCTTCCTCTAGATAATATCAAAGCTTATAAACAAGCTAAACCGTAAGTGGCAACTGACTAAATATTCTTCAGTCTAACTAATACTTCCCTTTCCAATTCCTTCAGACCTCCCAACCACCAACAGGAGTATAATATAGCAAACACAGTTATATCAGACAAGAGATTTACAAATAGGAACAGATAAGGCATTTAGACAATTAGCAAGTAATATGTAGTCAAATAGGCAATCTCAAACGATTCATGTAGTATGCTTATGATGCATGCCTATTCCTAGTGGCTGATGATATCATCTGTCGGTTATAGAGCCAACCCGACAAGTCCTGGTAGCTAATCATTGGACTGTCCCTCTGTCGTGCATCCCCAACTCGAGTTATACTCATCATAAACTTGATCATAAACATGATCCATATCCATCACCCTCACTGGTGAATATTTACGGGGGCGAGCTCATCCGGGCCTTTCACAGTGCCCGGCCACACTTACGACATAGGGTCAAAAGAGCTTCGAGTCTCAACCTGGAGTATGTGGTGGCTAGCCACTGCTACTACCCAGGGAAACCCTCATCTCCAATGGTGGAAGTGCCAACATTCACAATTCATTCAACAGCATATATGCATTTATACTTAGCCATAAACATGGCTCCGCCGCCACACGGCATAATCCAGCCATCCGGCTCACAGTTAAATCCATAACCAGCCAATTCATTAACAATTACGGCCATTCGGCCCATGGCATAACAAGCACTTCCACCGCCATCCTCCACATCTCACATAATCATCTTTGGTCCTCATGGATCATTCATTTTTCCCTTGCTTCACTCGCAAGTTACCACATTCACTAGCCCTTTTCCTCATGCTAGGCATATCATAATGATTTAAGACATAAGTGGTGAGATTGGAGGCTTAGAAGTATGAAGTTTGGCTTTTAAAACTCAAAAATCAACTTTGGGATGAAAACAGGGCCACGCGTACGCGCACTCCACGCGCACGCGTGGATGATGCTTTCTCGAAGAACGGCGCATACGCGCCAAGTGCGCCTACGCGCGAGGGGTCATTCTGCTAAAAATTTTCTAAGTTAAAAGCTGCAGAATTCACAGATTCAACCCCCAATCTTCCGACGGTCATAACTCTCTTATTTTAAATCATTTTTCACCCGTTTTTCGAACGGCATGGACATCCCGGATCCAATTTCGTTTCTAAACAGATTTGGCACAAATCAAAGATCCGTAGTTCAAGTTATGTCCCGTCAAAGTATGCCTAAAAACCATATTTTCATTCAAAACCACAAAGTGCCATTTTCAAAACAAGCCACTTTCAACTCTTTTCAAAATCAATTAAAACATGCCAATTTCATCCCTTTTCTTTGAAATCAATCAAAGTGTACCAAATTCAACAACAAGCCATCCTCAACTCACGCATTGACATTTTACCAAAATTCTCAAAACTACCTCCAACCATTTTAACACTTCTCAATCAAAAGGCCAAAGGATAAACACAATATTATGTCATACATCCTTCTCATCCCAATTTCTAACAATATCAATTTCCAATCAACCATCATTATACATAATCATCATACTCACCAACAATATGGCACCACCCATCAATTCAACCTCAATCATTCATCAAGCATATATCACAACATGCATTTTCTCACATATCACACAATCAAGGCATCAATATTCATAATCACACATATGATCACATCATATATCTCAAACATTCCACAACATCATCAATTCAATGCCTATCTTAGGGCCTCTAGCCTAAGTATTTCCTACCACATTACATATTAGATACGGGAAACCGAAACCATACCTTAGCCAATTTCCCAAGCTCAACCGGAGCACTTCCAAACCACTTGTCCACAAGCTCTCAAGGTATCAACACCTCCAAGAACAGATTTTATCACACAAAACCCTCTTCCAAGCTTTTCAAAATCACCAATCAAGCTCCAATATTCACATATACACAACCTAAGCCACAATCATCAAACCCATACACAACATCTCAATGCCCAAACCTCATAGAACAACAAATTACACTAGGATTGAGAATCTTACCACACCCAAGGTCCAAAGAGACGAGATTAACCTTCTCCTTCAAGAGAGTTGGGTCCTATAACATCAAAGAACCCAAAATCTCAACATTTTTACTCATGAAACTCGAAATCAAGGGCTGGAATTTCGAACAGTAAAACGTGGCTTACCTCAAGATTAATTGTATGGGTTTTGTAGAGCTCTCCACGGTGAACGCGTGGCCGCAAACGGAGCGGCAATCGGAGCTCTAGATCAAAAGTTATGGTGGTTTGAAGATCAAGTGAGAGATAGAACTTGAGAGAGTGTTCTTCCCTCCATGGCCTCTCTTTTTCAGCGTGTATTAGTGTTGTGTGAGGAGAGAGAGTGCTGAAAACTAGGGTTTTGGTTTAGTTATGTTGGGCCAAGGGCCCACTTTGGGTCCGGTTGGACCGGTTTGGCCCGTTCGGTCCAATCTTGGTCCGATTTCCATAAAATTGGTACCGAAATTCTCGTCTCAATTTCCTCTATCATATTAAGCCATAAAAATATCATTTTTGGCTTTCTAGAATAAATTCTCATATATGGGTTAATTAGCCGTTAATTAACCGGGTCTTACATTCTACCCACCTAATTGGGAATTTTGCCCACAAAATTCAAATTCAAATACCTGAGAATAAGTGCGGATAATCCGTTCGCATCTCCGACTCAAGTTCCCAAGTGTGTTCCTCAACACCGCCTCGACTCCAAGCCACTTTGACTAATGAAACCTCTTTTCCACGCAACCGTTTGATACTAGTATCATCAATTCTGACTGGAGCCACTGGAAGCGTCAAATCTTCTCTTAACTGAACCGATTCGGGTTCTAACACATGGCTAGCATCAGGAGTGTACTTTCGAAGCTGCGACACGTGAAATACGTCGTGCAGGTTTGAAAGATGGGGTGGTAGAGCCACCCGATACGCCACCGGCCCAATCCTCTCCAAGATCTGAAATGGACCAATGTATCGAGGATTCAACTTCTTTGCTTTAATCGCTCTACCTACTCCTGTGGTCAGAGTAACTTTCAGGAAAACATGATCTCCTGCCTCAAATTCTAAGGGCTTCCGCCTTTGATCGGCGTAACTCTTTTGACGACTCTGCGCCGTAAGCATCCTATCTCGGATTTTCTTGACTTGTTTAGTGGTCTCAACTATCATTTCCGGCCCCAACAAGCCTTTCTCTCCAGCTTCATACCAACATAGTGGAGAGTGACATTTTCTCCCATACAAAGCCTCATACGGAGCCATTCCGATGCTCGCATGGTAACTATTATTGTATGCAAACTCTACTAACGGCATATATCGATCCCAACTCGCCGGTTGGTCCAAAACACAAGCTCTCAACATATCCTCTAGTGTTTGGATCGTCCTCTCGGATTGACCATCTGTTTGAGGATGGTACACTGTACTCAAGCTTAATCGAGTTCCAAAAGCTTTCTGAAATGCACCCCAGAACCTCGAAGTGAAACGAGGATCTCTATCAGAGATTATAGTAGCAGGTACACCATGGAGTCTCACAATCTCCTTTATGTATAACCGAGCTAGCTCCTCAAGGGTGTAAGTCATCCGAACGGGTAAAAAGTGAGCTGACTTCGTCAGTCGGTCCACGATCACCCAGATAGCATCAAAACCAGTCCTAGTCCTTGGCAATCCCGACACAAAGTCCATTGCAATACTTTCCCACTTCCATTGCGGAACCTCTAAGGGTTGCAACATCCCGGAAGGTCTTTGATGTTCAATCTTTACCTTTTGACAAGTTAAGCACTTTGAAACATATTCCGCCACATCATTCTTCATACCCGGCCACCAAAACATCGCCTTTAAATCATGGTACATCTTAGTACTCCCCGGGTGAATGGAGAATCCGCTTTTGTGTGCCTCCTTTAAGATATCTTGCCTCAAAGTGCCAACATCCGGCACAATGATCCTACCCTTGAATCCCCATAACCCATCTTTTTCTTCCGACACTCTCCACTGTTTTCCTTGCTCGATAGCCGGTAACACCTTCCATAACGCTTCATCATTTTCATGAGCCTTTAGGAGTTCGGACTTAAAGTCACTCGAGATTTCTAATCGGCTCAAACACAAGGTTCCAGATACTTCTCGAGCACCAATTTTTAGACTCTCAAATCCCTTGAGCAACTTCTCCTCTTGAAGCATCATCCAAGACGCATATAACGACTTTCGACTTAACGCATCCGCCACTATATTCGCCTTTCCAGGATGGTAATTTAACTCAAAGTCATAGTCTTTCAACAATTCCATCCACCTCCTTTGCCTCATATTAAGCTCTTTCTGATCAAAGAGGTATTTCAAGCTCTTGTGATCGGAGAAGACTTGGAACTTAACCCCATAGAGATAATGCCTCCACACCTTCAAGGCAAACACAACCGCAGCGAGTTCCAAATCGTGCGTAGGATAACTAACTTCGTGAGGTCTCAACTGTCATGAGGCATACGCCACCACATTATGATGCTGCATCAGCACGCACCCTAGGCCCCTTAACGATGCATCACAGTACACCTCAAAAGGCTCGTTCGGCTCAGGTAACACTAACACAGGTGCAGTGGTCAACTTTTTCTTCAATGTCTGAAAGCTCTCCTCGCACTCAGGAGTCCAAACAAACGGAGTGTCTTTGCGAGTTAACTTTGTCAACGGCAAAGCTAATTGCAAAAAGCCTTTGATGAACCTTCGGTAATAGCCAGCTAAACCCAGAAAACTCCTTATCTCAGTTACTGTGGTTGGTTGCTTCCAATCCATCACAGCTTCTACCTTGGTTGGATCTACGGCTATTCCCTTCTTACTCACCACGTGACCCAAAAACTTCACCTCACTCTTCCAGAACTCACACTTAGACAGTTTCGCATAGAGTTTCTTCTCCTTTAAAATCTGCAACACGGTCCGCAAGTGTTCCGCATGCTCTTCTTCAGTCTTGGAGTAAATTAGTATATCGTCAATGAAGATAACCACGAATTTATCCAGAAACGGACGGAACACTCTATTCATGTAATCCATGAATACTGCAGGAGCGTTCGTCAACCCAAAGGACATTACAGTGTACTCGTAATGACCATAACGAGTCCTGAAAGCGGTCTTAGGGATATCCTCACCCCTCACCCTTATCTGGTGATAACCGGATCGCAAATCGATCTTAGAGAAAACCCTAGCTCCTTGTAACTGATCCATGAGATCATCAATCCTCGGCAATGGGTACTTATTCTTTATGGTGACCTTGTTCAGCTGCCTGTAATCCACACAAAGTCGCATACTTCCATCTTTCTTCTTTACCAGTAACACTGGAGCACCCCACGGGGAAACACTTGGTCGGATAAAGTTCTTACCCAACAATTTCTCTAACTGAGACTTTAGCTCGGCCATCTCTAACAGTGACATCCTATAAGGAGCACTTGAGATTGGTCCCGCCCCAGGCACCAATTCAATAGCAAACTCGACCTCTCGGTTAGGTGGAAATTCCTCAATATCATCGGGAAACACTTCCGGAAACTCACACACTACCGGAATCTGATCCAACCTTTGATCATCACCCGAAACACCCGCGGTTAACAACAGGATACCCTGACATTCGGTTCCAGAACAGTTCACCATCATTGAATTCAAGTAATAATTATTCACCACAACCGGCCCTTCTGTATCCTCTGGCATAAAGTACACCGACTTGGTAGAACAATCAAGCAGGACATGGTTTTCGGATAACCAGTCCAATCCCAAGATAAGATCAAGACCGATCATCGGTAAGCAGATTAGATTATGGACAAAATCACGCTGCTTGAACCTAAACGAAACTTTCGAGCATCCTAGTCTAGTTACCATGGCTTCATGGGTAGCATTATACACTTTTAAGTCATAACCTAAGGTTACGATCTTCAACCCTAACTCATGGGCTTTCTCAAATGCAATGAATGAATGCGATGCTCCCGAATCAAATAAAGCATTTAAAGTTTGACCAGCCATTTCACAGTTACCTCGAATGAGTGTCTCGGATCCCTCTGCACCCACAGCTGAGGTGGTGAACACCCGACCAGTCTGTTGTGCTTTCCCAGCACCTTGCTTTTGCTTCTCTGGACAACTTGCGGCTTTATGCCCCGCCTTTCCACAATTGTAGCACAAACCCCATCCGGCCTTGCATGGTACTCCCGGATGGTGACTCCCACACCTAGTACAAGCTTGATCATTCTGAGGCTGCTTCCCAAACCTTTTCCCTTGGGAGTAGTTGTTGTTGGGCCTCCTAAAAGAACCTCCCCTCTTGAAAGGCGGACCTCTAGGTGCAAAGCTCTTCCCTCGGTTCTGTAAAAATGATCCTTTGTGACTTCCTTTCTCAGCGGTTGCCCTCTTCACACACTCTTCAGCAACCCTACACTTGTTCACCAACTCGGAGAAAGTCCTAATCTCCATTGGTCCCACTGAACTGAAAATATCGCTCCGGAGTCCTCCTTCGTACTTAACACACTTCCATTCCTCATATTCCACCGGAGTCCCTTGACACATACGAGAGAATCTGAACAGCTCCTCAAACTTGTCAGTATACTCAGATACGGACATAGTACCCTGCTTCAGCTGCAACAATTCAAGCTCCTTGGCCATCCTAGCAGAAGTCGGAAAGTACTTCTTATAGAACTCCTCTTGGAAGACATTCCAGGTGATATAATCATCACCCTGCTGCAGGAGGCGTTGGATTCCTTGCCACCAATGCGACGCTTTCCCAGTGAGCAAATAGGTAGCGAACTCTACACGCTGCCCTTCAGGTACCACCTGCGCTTGCAGTGCTCGTTCCATGGCTTGAAACCACGTATCGGCTTCAGTCGGGCTAGTAGTTCCCTTGAACTTCGGTGGATTCACCTTCAAAAAGTTCGCCAGTGTCATCGGACCCTGAACTCCACCTCCGTCATTACCATGGTTGTTCATCTGTTGACCAAGAGCCTCAGCAGTGGCTTGCATAGCAGCAGCCATGTTCTCCAACGCAGTCATAAAGTTCACCGGGTCATTAGGATTAGTCTCCAGCGCACGAGCATTCGTATGTCCTCTCCCACGGCCTCTACCGCGTCCACGAGGCGCCATCTGGTTCCTATACACACCAAACAATCAATATTAAGTTGATCAGTCTCAATATCGGAAGTCTAGTGCTTCAAAGTCCCAAATGCATGCTCATGAACATTTATGCCAATTATATCAAGCAAATATACTAGTAGCACATAACACACACACAGAGAATGCACAGAAGCATAGTCAGTCCATTCTTCAGGCTCTACAGGAACGAACTGCTCTGATACCATAATGTAACACCCTACCATACAAAGTCTTATGCTTAAGTCATAATTCAGAGATGGCAAGGTATTATGACCTCTAAAACAAAAATTTAGTACGTATAGTAGTATGAATAATTGATTATAACTAGGAGCCTTTGTAGAAAAAGGGGGTAAACAAAAACCGTAACTCGAACGAGCAACACTCCGATCGATAACGTAACGAACCGGGATAAGCTAACGCGAGATCATATATATAAAGAGTGTCAAAAACCAGAATATCAAGACTCAAAACCCGGCTGCGAAGAGAACCGGTCCGAGCATAGCAATATATACATATGATAAAATAAGGAAACCCCAAAGGAAACCCAAAGGGACACAAATACAGAAAACCTATCCTCCAAAAATCCCCTCTAGAAGGAGTCATCACAGTTTGTATTATTTAATGGAGATAAAAGTATCTAAACAAGATATATAACCCAAAATAGGGTCCCGAGAACAAAGGATCTTCGCTAATCCAGAAGTCTCCAGCATGCCTCAACGAGAAGCCTCGCGTCCTGCATCTGAAAACCACAAAATCCGCATGGGTGAGAACCAGAGGTCCCCAGCACAGTAACAGCTTCCACATATATAATACATAATAATAGAGGAAAGCCGAAGGCAATCCTAGAGCTTCCTCCAGATAATATCAAAGCTTATAAACAAGCTAAACCGTAAGTGGCAACTGACTAAAGATTCTTCAGTCTAACTAATACTTCCCTTTCCAATTCCTTCAGACCTCCCAACCACCAGCAGGAGTATAATATAGCAAACACAGTTATATCAGACAAGAGATTTACAAATAGGAACAGATAAGGCATTTAGACAATTAGCAAGTAATATGCAGTCAAATAGGCAATCTCAAACAATTCATGTAGTATGCTTATGATGCATGCCTGTCCCTAGTGACTGATGATATCATCTGTCAGTTATAGAGCCAACCCGACAAGTCCTGGTAGCTAATCATTGGACTGTCCCTCTGTCGTGCATCCCCAACTCGAGTTATACTCATCATAAACTTGATCATAAACATGATCCATATCCATCACCCTCACTGGTGAATATTTACGGGGGCGAGCTCATCCGGGCCTTTCACAGTGCCCGGCCACACTTACGACATAGGGTCAAAAGAGCTTCAAGTCTCAACCTGGAGCACGTGGTGGCTAGCCACTGCTACTACCCAGGGAAACCCTCATCTCCAATGGTGGAAGTGCCAACATTCACAATTCATTCAACAGCATATATGCATTTATACTTAGCCATAAACATGGCTCCGCCGCCACACGGCATAATCCAGCCATCCGGCTCACAGTTAAATCCATAACCAGCCAATTCATTAACAATTACGGCCATTCGGCCCATGGCATAACAAGCACTTCCACCGCCATCCTCCACATCTCACATAATCATCTTTGGTCCTCATGGATCATTCATTTTTCCCTTGCTTCACTCGCAAGTTACCACATTCACTAGCCCTTTTCCTCATGCTAGGCATATCATAATGATTTAAGACATAAGTGGTGAGATTGGAGGCTTAGAAGTATGAAGTTTGGCTTTTAAAACTCAAAAATCAACTTTGGGATGAAAACAGGGCCACGCGTACGCGCACTCCACGCGCACGCGTGGATGATGCTTTCTCGAAGAACGGCGCATACGCGCCAAGTGCGCCTACGCGCGAGGGGTCATTCTGCTAAAAATTTTCTAAGTTAAAAGCTGCAGAATTCACAGATTCAACCCCCAATCTTCCGACGGTCATAACTCTCTTATTTTAAATCATTTTTCACCCGTTTTTCGAACGGCATGGACATCCCGGATCCAATTTTGTTTCTAAACAGATTTGGCACAAATCAAAGATCCGTAGTCCAAGTTATGTCCCGTCAAAGTATGCCCAAAAACCATATTTTCATTCAAAACCACAAAGTGCCATTTTCAAAACAAGCCACTTTCAACTCTTTTCAAAATCAATTAAAACATGCCAATTTCATCCCTTTTCTTTGAAATCAATCAAAGTGTACCAAATTCAACAACAAGCCATCCTCAACTCACGCATTGACATTTTACCAAAATTCTCAAAACTACCTCCAACCATTTTAACACTTCTCAATCAAAAGGCCAAAGGATAAACACAATATTATGTCATACATCCTTCTCATCCCAATTTCTAACAATATCAATTTCCAATCAACCATCATTATACATAATCATCATACTCACCAACAATATGGCACCACCCATCAATTCAACCTCAATCATTCATCAAGCATATATCACAACATGCATTTTCTCACATATCACACAATCAAGGCATCAATATTCATAATCACACATATGATCACATCATATATCTCAACCATTCCACAACATCATCAATTCAATGCCTATCTTAGGGCCTCTAGCCTAAGTATTTCCTACCACATTACATATTAGATACGGGAAACCGAAACCATACCTTAGCCAATTTCCCAAGCTCAACCGGAGCACTTCCAAACCACTTGTCCACAAGCTCTCAAGGTATCAACACCTCCAAGAACAGATTTTATCACACAAAACCCTCTTCCAAGCTTTCCAAAATCACCAATCAAGCTCCAATATTCACATATACACAACCTAAGCCACAATCATCAAACTCATACACAACATCTCAATGCCCAAACCTCATAGAACAATAAATTATACTAGGATTGAGAATCTTACCACACCCAAGGTCCAAAGAGACGAGATTAACCTTCTCCTTCAAGAGAGTTGGGTCCTATAACATCAAAGAACCCAAAATCTCAACATTTTTACTCATGAAACTCGAAATCAAGGGCTGGAATTTCGAACAGTAAAACGTGGCTTACCTCAAGATTAATTGTATGGGTTTTGTAGAGCTCTCCACGGTGAACGCGTGGCCGCAAACGGAGCGGCAATCGGAGCTCTAGATCAAAAGTTATGGTGGTTTGAAGATCAAGTGAGAGATAGAACTTGAAAGAGTGTTCTTCCCTCCATGGCCTCTCTTTTTCAGCGTGTATTAGTGTTGTGTGAGGAGAGAGAGTGCTGAAAACTAGGGTTTTGGTTTAGTTATGTTGGGCCAAGGGCCCACTTTGGGTCTGGTTGGACCGGTTTGGCCCGTTCGGTCCAATCTTGGTCCGATTTCCATAAAATTGGTACCGAAATTCTCGTCTCAATTTCCTCTATCATATTAAGCCATAAAAATATCATTTTTGGCTTTCTAGAATAAATTCTCATATATGGGTTAATTAGCCGTTAATTAACCGGGTCTTACAGACTCCCTTATGATAGTTGTCAATTTATGGATTAGAGATAACTTACGATGGATATGATGAGGTATGGAGTTTAAGATTGCTTAGTGAGTTCGTGTTGCCTTATGTAGTATTTATTTGGCACTTTTACTGTAATGGAAACCCATGGTCGGGAGTTTCTCATTCCGTATATATCTTTTTTTTTTTAGATGCAGGTCCTGGTGCTCAGCAGTGAGCTGTGATTCATCTGGGAGACGGCGAAGCTTACTCGACTCATGTTTTATATTTTGTTTAGAATCTCTCTGCACTTTGAAAAATTATATGTATGTATTTATTTCTTTTGGAACTTGCCTATAAAGGCCTTGATGTATATTTTGGGAAAGATAGGAAAAATATTGTTATACTTTTTATTTTTATTGATTAAGACTCAATCAATAATGGTATTGAAAGGTTTATTGACTTACAGTGGTTGTAGCATTATAAGGTAGTAGCATAATATATGATTTCACATGTCAAAATTTAATAGACCAAACCAAAAAAACTTAACAAGCCTTGAATTACTAATTACTACATATACTTCCCCACTTCAACTAATAAATGAACCCCTATTTAAGAATTAATGTTCTAGTACTACTATTGTCATAAAACATATATAGTTAAGAGATAGAATGAAAGCAAGTGCTATAACTAAACGCCACAAACTTAATTATGTCTTTGGTTGAAAACCCAACATGAACGACAAAAACAATTCACACAGAGAGAGGAACTTACCTGCAGATGATGGGCTCGAGGAAGACAGCGACGCGCTCAAAGGAAAGGGGCTTTAGTGACACGCACACAGGTAGCTTCAACGAAGATGGGCTCACAGTGACGACAATGAATCTGTAAAAGAAGAAGAATAAGAACATGCAGTGATTCAGCGAAGAGAGAGAGAGAGAGAGAGAGAGAGAGAGAGAGAGAGAGAGAGAGGAAGTTACCTGCATATGATGGCGTGGCGGCGGGCTCGGAGGAAGACAGCGACGCGATTAGAGGAAAGGGCAACAGTGACGAGCTCAGAGGAAGCTGCAACAACGACGGCTCACAACGACGACGAGCGGCGAAAAAAGGTGTTGCAGAGGTCGCGGGTTTTCTCAGGCATTGGAAAAGAGACTTTGGTCTCTGACTCTCTGGACTGTGGTAGTGTGTGAAGGGCTGGAGGCAATAGATTGAGAAGTGAAATAGAAACCATAAACCTAAAAGATGTTTATAGAGAGTGTAATTCACGCCTTTGCTCCCTTTGGGTTCGCACGAAAACGAAAAGACTAGCTCTTGAATGTTGAAGGCGAGAATTTTTTATTGAGATCAACAAATGTTTTTGCGGTGGTTGGGATACCAAACTGCTACTATCTTGATCGTTTTGTAACGGAGCTCAAAATGCTAACGGAATCACTGGAATTCTGCTAATTCGCGGTGATTCAGCAAATGGCCGCAATTTTTGCCGCAATTTCCGTGTGTTGTAGTGAACTAGTATCGACAGCTTGACGTCTGTAAATAAAATGCGCGAAAAATACAAAGCGTATGTTTTTTAGCGACGGTTTATTTTATTATCAATGATTAGGTCGTCGGTAAACCCATTTTATTATGGTCTATTAAAAACGTTATTGGTAATCGGTGTGAATATAGCAGTAAAATATATTATTATTATTATTATTTGAACAGTGAAATAATTATCTATGTAATTATAATGATTATTAGAGCGTATAAATTAAAAAACATATTATTTTAATCTTACAAGCAAATGAAATGTATATTGTATAACTAGAAAAATATTATTAGGCATCTTCGAGAAAAGGAAATATCATTTTGTTAGGACTTTAAAAGGTCGATCTTTCACTCTTCACCATTAGTATTTAAAATCCCTCTAACAATCATATCATATATATTTTGATATTATGTTAAAATTAAATTCATATATATAGAACATCATTTGTCAAAAACTTAAAAAATTGTGGCGCTCATGTCACCAAACAATATGTATGCGAGACTTCTAGTATTTCCAGTGGTCGTCAACTCGTCATCATGATCATCTCGCGGGTAGATTGTCAAAATTGATTACTAATTGAAAGATTGTCTTTGAATATGTGGTATGGCCGTATGGGCCAAGGAAAAAGACAAAAAGGGGAAAAAGATCAAGTTAAATAATAAACTATATAATAATAATATTAAACCTTCAGGATTAATAGAATATAATATATATTGGCATAAATATCAACAAAGAATGGCCAGTATATCAGCTTTAATTATGCAATCCCGTATTCTTTATAATAAATATTATTTTAATATTAGTGTTTTTTAACAATTAAACATTTTTTATTTTATTAATTAAAAATAATTTAAATATAAAATTAATTAATAATAAACTAGTTTTTATACAAGTATCAAGAATATTTAGTATATAAATAATATTTTTTTTATTAGTTTTATTGAATAAACGGTATCCACATTATTAGAAATGTTAATTAATTTTGTGTTTCCTTTTTCATTTGATA